>NW_028319684.1:20000-102258 GCF_062004578.1 Staurois parvus | reverse complement strand
GGAGGAGACAAAGATAGGAGGAGGCGGGAACAATGAAAGGGGGAAGGGACAATGAGAGGAAGAAAGACAATGATAGGAGGAGGAGGAAGAAAAAGATTGGAGGGGGAAGTGACAATGATAGGAGGGGGAGGAAACAATGATTGGAGGGGGAGGGACAATGATAGGAGAGGGAGGAGACAGTGATAGAAGGAGGCGGGAACAATAAAAGGGGGAAGGGACAATGAGAGGAGGGGGAAGGGACAATGATAGTTGGAAAGACAATAGGGGGAGGGGACAATGAGAGGAGGAGGGAACAATGATAGGAGAGGGAGGAGACAAATATAGGAGAAGGAGGGAACAATGAAAGGGGGAAGGGACAATGAGAGGAGGGGGAAGGGAGAATTAGGAGGGGGAGGGGACAATGAGGAGGAAAGACAATGATAGGAGGAGGAAAGACAATAATAGGAGGAGGAGGGGACAATGATAGGAGGGGGAGGGGAAGTGACAATGATAGGAGGGGGAGGAAACAATGATTGGAGGGGGAGGGGACAATGATAGGAGGGGCAGGGCACAATGATAGGAGGGGACAATGGTGAGTGGGAGGAAACAATGATAGGAGGGGGCAGGGACAATGATAGGCGTGAGAGGGGACAATGGTAGGAGGGGGAGGAAACAATGGTAGGAGGGGAAAATGATAGGAGGGGGAGGAGACAATGATAGTGAGAGGGACAATGATAGGGGTGTGGGGACAATGTTAGGAGGGGGATGGGACAATGGTAGGAGGAGGAGGGGAGAATGGTAGGAAGGGGAGGAGACAATTATAGGAGGGGGAGGGAGCAATGATAGGAGGTGGAGACAGAGGGGACAATGATAGGAGGGGGAGGAGACAATGATAGGAGGTGGAGACAGAGGGGAAAATGATAGGAGGGGGAGGAGACTGTAACAGTGGATGATGGAAGCTTTTACCTAAAATATGTATCACACAAGAGACCCCGCCCCTATATAAAATTTTTTAAAAAATTAAAAAAAAAAAGTAAAGTACATTAACCCCGGGTTCACACCTCAGCGTTTTCCGCAGCGTTTTGCAGAAATGCAGTACAGTCCCTTTAACATGATTTCCTATGGGACACGTTCACATCTCTGCGTTTTCACCCGCTGCGTTTTTTGGAAAGGGTCAGGGACTTTTTTGAAAGCAAAAAGTTGCCTTTTTGGTTCTATGGACTTCAATGGCCCTTGATAGGGTAGGGCTACACTAGTTAACTATCTAAACAGCAAATAACCCGCGCTACTGTACACAAAACAATTGGTGACCAAGTTATTGTGCAAAAACTATTGTGCTAACAGAAATGAGTGCAAAAAATGCTGCTGCTCAAAGTGAAATACACAAACACAAAATAACTAATAAACAGTGCAGTGCAAAATAAAGTCCATAAATCATGTGCTTCAATAAGTGTCACATGCAGGGCTGCTGTTAGAAACCCCGGGGCCCCATACAGCCAACTTGACAGCCCCCCCCCAAAAAAAAAACAACAGTTTACTATTCTTTAGTTATGAATGAACACAGTGAGTGATTGGTACTGATCATTCATTGTGTTCATTCAGGAAAGGAAGGGACTGGTAAGTGTGACACATTTACTGGACCTTGCATGCATGCAGCTGCCAGTGAGAAGCCTGCAGCACTGCGGGGGGTGAGGGCACACAGGGGGTCCCAGGCAGTAAAGGGAAACGTTTGATGCACGGGGGGGGGGGGTGATGGGGACAGATTGAGCATAATGCAACGGAGTCCGATCCATTATGCTCCCCAATCCGCAGATCCGATCCATCCTGTGGGGATCATCGGCATGTAACCTATACGGGGTGACACCGGACCCACTCCACGAAAAGGTAAGTAGCAAAGCAAGTCGATGATCCCCGCAGGATGGATCGGATCTGCGGATTGGGGAACATAATGGATCGGACTCCGATCCATAATGCAGTGAGGGATGTCAGTGACACCAAGTCAGTTCCTCCCCCAGTGTCAGAATGCCCGCCGCAGTCCCGCTATAAGACGCCGATCGCCGCCATTACTAGTACAAAAAAAAATTTCCAGCATCTATTTCTCAATTTGTAGGCGCTATAACTTTCCCGTGAACCAATTAATTTACACGTTTTGGGATTTTTTTTTAGCAAAGACACGGAGCAGAATACATTTTGGGGTAAATTTATGACGAAATTTGATTTTGTAAATTTTTTTACTGGACATGTTTAATAGCAAAAAGTCAAAAATATGTTTTTTTTCTCAAAATTGTCGGTCTTTTTTTGCTGATAGCGCTAAAAATAAAAAAATGCACAGGCGATCAAATACCACCGAAAGAAAGCATAACCTCTTGGTGCCGGCCGAACGGAAATCTGCATCTGGGCCTAGACGCCGAGCGTCCGCACAATTGCGTTCTATTAAAAAAAACATGCTGAGAGCGCGCGCCCTGCACACTCCCAGCACACGTCTGGTACTCACGGAAAGGTCCCGATCTCCTGTTTTGATCAGGACCATTCCTGATCATGTGACCGCTGTGACAGTGAATCACAGCAGTCACATGACCCTAAAACCCCACCCCCCGGCTTCTGGAACCCTTAAGGGACCGGGAGGTGCCGGTGTCAAGGGGTTAATGTGTGTGAAAAAAGGATAAAAATGTCATAGGAGTACAATGTTGCATGATCGCTCAATAGTCATTCAAAGTGCGAGAGCTGAACATGGTCCTGGGCAGGAAGGGGGTAGAAGCGTCCGGTAGGCGAGGGGTTCAAGTAACGCAGCGCCAGACGGCAACACATGGAAGGGGGGGGGAATCCTCCAGAGAGGGAGGGGTTAATGTCCGCATCTGTTGAAATCCATTTTTTGAAGAGAAGGAAACCCTTTTTTTGTTCCATAAAACAAAAAGGATGTAAATGAACAGTGTTTTTGCTTTGGTAAAGGATGTAACAAAACGAATGTAAACGGATGGAAATGGATGTAAACTGACTTAAGCTGATGAAAAACCGATCTGTTTTTTTCTTGGGAAAAAAAAGGTAACTTAACCGATGAAAAAGCCGTAACGCCCGAGTGAAAGGGCCCTAAAGATGAGGCAGCAAAGTCGGAGGAAGGCCGGACGCTGCAATAGCTTTTCCTGGTGTTGTCACCAGGACAGGAAGTGAGAAGTCTCCCCAATGTGGGGACACAGGAAGCTGACAGGTTTTCTTTGCTGGAGATTTCCTGGCAGGCAATGTGTGAGTTCTGTATTATTGTTGGACACTGACATGGGGGGCTTGTGAGGTAATTCCCTCCAGGATCTGTCTCACATTCGATCTCCTACTATCACACAATTATACTTGGGGTCCCCCCCTCCCCCGGGGTCCTGTCACAGAGCATTCCCTCACTGAGGTGACACTGCACAGCCCGCTGAGACACGACCCTGCACTTCCTCCGCCGTCCCATTGGCCGCCGCCCCTGTCCGTCTTCCGTGACGCGGCCCAATCAGGAAGCGGACCAATGATCGACCCGGTATCATAGAGTAGGGCGGGGCGGAGCGTGCAGGTCACATGACTGGAAGGAGAAGCTGAGACATCATGGTGAGTGTTGGGGTTCCAGCACCCCGGATTGTGTGCGATGGCGGGGGAGGGGCGACGAAGGGGGGCAGGGACGGGTGAGCACGGGGGGGAGTGTGGGGAGCCTGAGGGGGGCAGGTAAAGCTGGACCTGGGGGGAGGAGGAGGAGGGCGGTGCTGGGCCCTGTCTGCTGGCCTATAGAGAGACAGAGGGGCCACACTGCTGGAGGGGCTTCTCCCTGCAGATAGAAAGGGGTGGGGTGTACCATTGTCAGTAGATGCGGGGGGCCCTGGTTCCCTCTGTATACAGATAGGTTCATCCACACCCATCCATCCATGTATACCCCTCCAATCATATATGTGTATGTACACCCTCCCTCCAATCATATATGTGTATGTACACCCCCTCCCTCCAATCATATATGTGTATGTACACCCCCTCCCTCCAATCATATATGTGTATGTACACCCCCTCCCTCCAATCATATATGTGTATGTACACCCCCTCCCTCCAATCATATATGTGTATGTACACCCCCTCCCTCCAATCATATATGTGTATGTACACCCCCTCCCTCCAATCATATATGTGTATGTACACCCCCCTCCCTCCAATCATATATATGTGTATGTACTCCCCCCTCCCTCCAATCATATATATGTGTATGTACTCCCCCCTCCCTCCAATCATATATATGTGTATGTACTCCTCCCTCCAATCATATATATGTGTATGTACACCCCCCTCCCTCCAATCATAAATGTGTATGTACACCCCCTCCCTCCACTCATAAATGTACAGCCCCCCTCCAATCATATATGTGTATGTACACCCCCCTCCAATCATATGTATATGTACACCCCCCTCCCTCCAATCATAAATGTACAGCCCCCCCCCCCCTCCAATCATATATGTGTATGTGCACCCCCCTCCAATCATATGTGTATGTACACCCCCCTCCCTCCAATCATATATATGTATGTACACCCCCCTCCCTCCAATCATATATGTGTATGTACACCCCCCTCCCTCCAATCATATATATGTGTATGTACACCCCCCTCCCTCCAATCATATATATGTGTATGTACACCCCCCTCCCTCCAATCATATATATGTGTATGTACACCCCCCTCCCTCCAATCATATATATGTGTATGTACACCCCCCTCCCTCCAATCATATATATGTGTAGGTACACCCCCCCTCCTCTCACATAGGTGTACAGTAGTTTGTTTTGGCCAAGCTGGCCCAAACAAAGGATTTACTTCCCTTAGTGATGTGTGTGCTGTGAGTCCCCGGTGCTGTATCATGTTGTTGGCAGCACCAGCCACATACAGTATACAGCGCGGGGTTCTTGCGGCATCTCGGGAGGCGCTGCATCTGCCGCTGGAACAGACGTGAGTCGGGCTGAGTGCTTCTAAGTCTTTCAGAGCAAGCCTTGTGTTTTATCACTGAATACAAGGCTTTCACTGATTGGCCAAGGTGGAGAGGTGGGCAGATGCAGTGAACTCTTCATTCTACTGTATGTAGCATCTGCATCGCTTAGTAAAGGAAATAGTCGGTTTGGGCCAGCTTGGAATACGTTAACCATTTGCGGACTGTGCTATGCCTGGAAGAATGCTACAGCGCGGTTATCTAGTTCTGGAGGGCAACTGTGGCTGTCCTCCCAGAACTGTGCCCCCCGGGGCGTGCATTGGACCTGCTCTGTGATCTCTTTGTAAAGGGCCAATCACAGCGGCCCTTTACAATGTGATCAGCTGTGTCCAATCACAGCTGATCACATGTAAACAGACTTGTCGGTTATCTGCATTCCTTTCCTCACACAACATGTCTGTGTGAGAAAAGGAAAATTATTTACTGGCAAGACTGTCCGTACATGATGTGCACTGGTCATCCGTACCTCCTCATCAGTGCTAATCAGTGCCTCCTCCTCAGTGCCACTCAGTGTCTCCTCAGTGCTAATCAGTGCCTCCTCATCCGTGCTAATCAGTGCCTCCTCATCCGTGCTAATCAGTGCCTCCTCATCCGTGCTAATCAGTGCCTCCTCATCCGTGCCTCCTCATCAGTGCCACTCAGTGTCTCCTCAGTGCTAATCAGTGCCTCCTCCTCAGTGCCACTCAGTGCCTCCTCATCCGTGCTAATCAGTGCCTCCTCATCAGTGCCACTCAGTGCCTCCTCATCCGTGCTAATCAGTGCCTCCTCATCCGTGCTAATCAGTGCCTCCTCATCAGTGAAGCATTAACAGTACTTATTTGCAAAAATTTATAACAGAAACTAAGAAAAACTTTTCTTTTTTTTTCAAAATTTGTCCTTTTTTTTTTTTTTTTTTGTCTAACCACTTCCTGCCCGACCCATGTATATAAACGGCCGGACAGGAGCAGTGCAGGAGCGGGTGCCCGTTCATAAACGTTGCCCGCCATTTTAGCCTGTGCGCGCTCCCTGGCAGCACGCAGCACCATGGTCCGGTGCCTGCTGTGTCCTCAGGGCACTGGACCGTGTGAGGTCCCAATCATGTGATCACTGATTGGCCAATCCGTGATCACCTGAAGACTAGTAAGCAATGATGTCGCTTCTGACATCATTGCTTACTACGTGCGAAATCTGTGAATGATCACAGAGGTCACATGGTACAGGGCTATTCACAGCAGCCTTGTACCATGTGACAAGCTGTGACCAATCGCAGCTCTCACAGTATTTCTCAATGGCTGCAGGAATGCAGCCAGAGAGGAGAAATGATTGTTTTTACAGCCTTTATGGGTGTAAAAGCAATCAGTGTAAAAAAAAAAAAAAAAAAATGAAATCAATAAATCTTCATCACCCCCCACAATTAGTACAGTGTCACCATGGTGACACTGTATTGCTAGGGTGACAGTATGTAAAAAAAAAAAAAAAAAAAAAAAAATATAAAAAAAAAAAAAATGTAATCTAGGTACATGTGATTTTTTGTTTTTTTTTAATAAATTGAAAAGACTTCAAAACGAACGTCTTTCACGTTGTCATTATGGGATATTGTTTGTAGACTGTTGAGGAAAAAAATGAATTTAATCCATTTTGGAATAAGGCCGTAACATAACAAAATGTGGTAAAACTGAAGCGCTGGGAATACTTTCTGGATGCTCTGTATATAACAAAGCAGCCTTTAATATCCCTTTTAAGACAAGTTTCCTTTTGGTACATGTTTCACCCAATTTTTAGCTCCTGCACCTTCTCCCCCCAATTCCCCCCCCCCCCCGACAGAGGACGAGGAATCTCCTCCCTGCACCCTCTGTCGCAATTTAAAAAGAGTGCGGCCACGCCGGGTTTCACCCACATAGCCTCATCATTCCTTCACAGAGTTCTGTGAATGAATAACCTACATGTACCATCGGCGGCTGATGGATTGTAGTTCTCAATGAACTGCGAGGGCGCTGGTGATTCTTCCTGCCGTTCAGTAACTGGAGCTATGGCTAGACAGCTGACTAAATGTCTGCAGGACCCTGACAATGCACCCGCGATCTGCCAATCTCAGCTGCAATGCTTTGCAGACTGCAGAGTAAACAACATAAATGCTTTTTTTTTTTTAACCTGCAAAAATATGTGCATTTATTAATAAATAAAATATATATATATTGGGCGTCACAGTGGCTTAGTGGTTAGCCGTGCAGTAATTGGGTCATGGGTTCGATTCCCAACCATGGCGCCTCCTGCATGGAGTTTGCATGTTCTCCTTGTGTTCGCGTGGGTTTCCTCCCACCCTCCAAAGACATGCTGGTAGGTTAATTGGCTCTTGTCTAAATTGTCCTAGTTTCATCCCTGGCCATGCTGGATCTCCTGCATGGTGGGGGTTGGGGAAAGACCTGGCAACCTACCCTGTAAAATAATTGCTAAGAGAATTCATGGAAAAAGTCGCTTACGAGTGACGGTCCATGCAATCGCCAAGGGTCAGATACGACTGAATGGATATATATTTATTTATTTATTATAAAAGTGAACGTATCCTTTAACCCCCCTGGCGGTATTCCTGAGTGTAGCTCGGGGTAAAGTTTCAGCACCACAAGCAGTAACCCCCCCGAGCTACACTCGGGAATACACTGCAGCGTTGCTCCGGGATCTCTTCTGCTCTTACCTTGTCCTGCGCTCCCGTGATGTGCCCCCTGCAGTGTCCCCAGCAATGTCCTCCGACCGATGCCGGCATCTGTCTTCCGGGTTCCGCCCCCCTGTGACGTCGAGACGTACGGGGGACGGAACTGGCGGGAAATTTGAAAATGACAAAAAGTGACATTCACTAAATACACTAAAATCACATAGTATAACATTCCTGTATCAAACCATTTCACATACATTTTGTCCCGAGTGCTTTGTCCGGCGCCCTGCCTGCATTTTTACTGTTCTTTCTGCCTGGAAACTGAGAAACGTCCATGGCGTCCAAAAAGCGTCCCTTTAGGTCAGACGCGGTTTTAGACCGACTAGAGAACAGCGATAGTAAATCAGAACCACTTGCAGAATTGAGTGATAATGATTCGTGGGGGAATTTCCTCATCAGACACTGAAAACGATTCTGCGACTTTGCTCAGCGATGTGCGAACTTGGCGCTCTATTTCACATTTCAGTGTTTTTGGCTTGATTATATTATTGAATTAAATTTATTATTATATTATTATTTTTTATGATTATTTATTAATTTATGATTTCGTGTTTCAAGTTTTATCCTACTCGGGATGTTTACTAGACTCTTGTTCGGACAGATTTCAGGGAGTTATTCCTAAAAATTACAGGCCTACAATAAAAAAACTACATATTTCCATGCAAAAAAATGTACCGCTTTGAGCACAGAAATATGGACATAATCAGACCATTAGGGAGGTTAATATATTCTCAGCCTTGCCTAAATACTTGAGCCCGATCTCAATCCAGTATTGTGCCCGAAAGCAACAGTGCTGATTTCTCTCATTCTCTCTCCTTATTGGACACGGAGGCAGCGGCAGGACCCATTGCTGTTGTCAGTCAAATCCTGAGAGGAGGGAGGAGGAGCTGAGACCCCCAGTGGGCAACCCTAGAAAAGGAGGTTTGGAGCTGCTCTGTGCAATATCTTTGCACAGAGCAGGTAAGTATAACATGTTTGTAAAGTTGTAATCATAACAGAACAATCATTTTAAATGTATTTTTTTTTAATGCAAGCAGACTGAGAGGAAGAAGCGATACAAGAGCCAGTCTGTTAATCTACTGATCCGAAGCATGCTGATCGGAGAATAAAGTAGGGTTACAGAGAGGTGGGGTTGGGTCTTGGATGACCTGGGCTTTGAAGAGGTGGGTTGGATGATGCTGGCCATCAGACTGACTAGTGGGAGAACAGAAGTATTTCTAGACTTAAGTAAGCCATACATGGGTCGAATTCTGAACGATTTTTCAATAGAAAACAGCGTTTGTTCTGTAATCCAATGGTGCCACCAATGATTTTGAAAATCGGTCGTTTTTCACAAATTTTCCAGCATGCCCGATAAACACAATGGGGAGGAACCACGGAAATGGGGAGGAACCATTGGCCAGTGCAGGGGCGAACTGACCATTTGGAAACTCGGGCACTGCCTGAGGGCCCGGGGTCAGTAGGGGGCCCCATGAGATGCCCCTGGTACCTTTTTCATAGGCTTTTTGGAGTTTGGGCAAGGACACAGGGGCCCCATGATCCCCTATTGCCCGGGGGCCTCATGAGTTGTCAGTCCGCCCCTGGGCCGGTGCCATTGCCCCACTAACAGAGCAAAAATTGACCAATTATTCTTAGGTCCGATTTTCGAACTAAAAATCGTTCGAAAATCGACCCATGTATGGTCGGCCTTAAAGTGATATTAAAGGCAAGTTTTTGTTTTTAAATAACAAACATGTTATATTTGGCTGCTCTTTGCATTGGTTTTGAACAGAGCAGCCCCGATCCTCCTCCTTCTTGGGTTCCCCATCGGCACCCTTGCCCCTCTCTCCTGCCAAGGGACCCCAGAGCAAGCAGCCTGCTATGGGAGCACCCAAGCCGGCTCGCTCCCGAGCCGCTGCTCTGTCTGTCCATTCACACACAGAGCCATGGCTAGGCCCCGCCCCCTCTCTCCTCATTGGCCTATGGCTTCTGCTGCTGTCTCAGCCAATGAGGAAGGAGAGTCCCAGACGAGTTGAGGCTCTCGTGTACATCGCTGGATCGCAATTAGGCTCAGGTGAGTATTGGGTGGGATTCTGCACACAGAGGGTTTTTACCCTCATGCATAGAATACATGAAGGTAAAAAACCTTGAACCTTTACAACCCACTTGAAGGGTAATATTGTAGCAAAGCAGGTTTATTTTATTTATCTTTCATGTTTTTTTAAATATTTTGGAAATTGGGGATGCACCAAAATTTCGGTGGCCGAAAACACCCCTTTTAGTCGTTGGCCAAAATGATAAAAAGCACTGATACAGGTGCCGAAAAATCCCTTCCTCTCGCCGCCGCCCTCCTGCTTGGTAGTTCTCAGCCTTACCTGTGAAACCATCGATCCAGGAGCTGGGCATAGAAATGAGTGAAGGAAAGATGGCCGCCACTCATCTCTATGCCCTTGGAGGACAGGAGCGATGTCACTTCCTGTGTTTTTTTTTTTTTTTTTTTTTTTTTTTTATATCCAATGCTTTACATTGTAGAGGAGAGATGTCTGGTATTACTGACCCCATATCTCTCCATAAAGAGGACCTGTCACTAATTATTTCTATAACAAGGGATGCATGCATTTCTTGTGATAGGAATAAAAGTGATTAAATTATTTTTAAAGGGACAGTGCACAATAAACCTTTTTTTATTATTTAATGTTTTATTGTTTTTGTTTTAAGTGCCCCCGTCCCCCCATGGTGAATGCATACGTAGGCCATGCCCACTTATGTAAACCGTGTTCAAACCGCACATGAGGTATCGCCACGAACGTCAGAGCAAGAGCAATAATTCACACACTAGACCTCCTCTGTAACTTTATACTGCTAACCTGTAGAGAATTTTAAAGCATATCCCATGGAGATATTTTAAATACCGCAGTTTCACGCCATTCCACGAGCGTGCGCAATTTTAAAGCGTGACATGTTGGGTATCTATGTACTCACCTTAACATCCTCTTTCATATTTTACAAAAAAATTGGGGTATATATTGTTTGTTTTTTTTGTTTTTTGTTTTTTTAATCAGTGTATTTTTTTCTAAAAAATATATATTCATTTTTAAAAACTGCGCATTTCAGTTTTCGCCCAAGTAAATTTTGAAGTTTCAGTACCAGAATTTTAATTTCGGTGCACCACTATTGGAAATAGTTCTGCTTTAACCTCTTCACGCCGGCCGAATGCAAATGTGCGGCCTCCTGGCATCTGGGACTAGACGCCGAGCGGCCGCACATTTGCGTTCTGTTAAGAAAAAAAACATATGTGCCGAGAGCGCGTGTCCTGCGCGCTCCCAGCACACATATCCGGTACTCACGGAAAGGTCCCGGTCTCCTCTTTCGAACGGGACCTTTCCCGATCATGTAACCGCCATGACAACGCGTCACGGCGGTCACATGATCCCTAAACCCTGCCCCGTCCCGCATCCCGGCTTCTGAAACTCCTAAAGGGCCGGGAGGCGCCGGCGTGAAGGGGTTAATCTCAGCCATTGTATGGCTCTGCAAAGCAGAAAGTGGAGGCTGTGTCCATAAAAACAATTCATTGGTCAGATTATTTACATTAAACTCTTTTTACATTTTAATTAACATCGATTTGTTCTATGTTTCCTGTATCTCGTACAGCTGCCACGTGAAGGGTGTCCTGCCAATGTTTAGATGTTGGCAAGACAAGCTGCAATTTTTGATGTTTTGTCATTCAGAGGGCAGTGGGCCGACTCCATGGTTTCCAGCTTCTCTCCTGTGTTTTATCCCGCCTTCTATTTTTCAGTAAGATTGAAGTTCGCTGGCGGAGTTGTTGGACTCCGTGCTCTTTGCCGCCTCTCCATTCTCAATTTGCTTTGTTGTTCTTTGTTTTGGCTTTTCTATTTCTGGCGTCCGATCCGTCACACAAGCCAGTTGCATTTCAGAACGGTTTTAAGTCAATTCTGCTTCCAAAGATGAAAGCTTAATGGCTCTATTGATAGAAAATTGACTGAGATTGCTTAACCTCCCTAGCGGTCTGATTATGTCCATATTTCTCTGCTCAAACGGTGCATTTTTTGCATGGAAATATGTATTTTTTTTATTGTAGGTCTGTAATTTTTAGGAATAACTCACTGAAATCTGTCCGAACAAGAGTCTATTAAACATCCCGGGGATGATAAAATTTGAAACACGAAATCATAAATTATAATTTAATAAATAATCATAAAAAATATAATAATAATAAATTTAATTCAATAATATAATTAAACCAAAAACACTGAAATTTGAAATATAGCGCCAAGTTCACACATCGCTGAGCAAAGTCACAGAATCATTTTCAGTGTCTGATGAGGAATTTCCCCCACGAATCATTATCACTCAATTCTGCAAGTGGTTCTGATTTACTATCGCTGTTCTCTAGTCGGTCTAAAACCACATCTGACCTAAAGGGACGCTTTTTGGACGCCATGGACGTTTCTCAGTTTCCAGGCAGAAAGAACAGTAAAAATGCAGGCAGGGCGCCGGACAAAGCACTCGGGACACAATGTATGTGAAATGGTTTGATACAGGAATGTTATACTATGTGATTTTAGTGGATTCAGTGAATGTCACTTTTACAATTTTCAAATTTCCTGCCGTTCCATCCCCCGTATGTCCTGTACGTCCCGACGTCCCAGGGAACGGAACCCAGAAGACAGATGCCGGGGACGCTGCAGGGGGGACATCGCGGGAGCGCAGGACAAGGTAAGTGCAGAAGAGATCCCGGAGCAGCGCTGCAGTGTATTCCCGAGTGTAGCTCGGGGGGGGGGGGGGTTTATCGCTTGTGGTGCTGAAACTTTACCCCGAGCTACACTCGGGAGTACCGTCAGGGTGGTTAAAGTATACGTTCGCTTTTATAATAAATAAATATATATATATCCATTCAGTCGTATCTGACCCTTGGTGATTGCATGGACCGTCACTTGTAAGCGACTTTTTCCATGAATTCTCTTACCAATTGTTTTACAGGGTAGGTTGCCAGGTCTTTCTGGTTTGCTTCCTCCCCCCCGCCTGTGAGTGAGTTTCAGGTATTTTTTTGGGAGGGGCTACTGATTTTTTTTTTTTTTTTTTTGGTTCCTGCTTCTGCAGTCCTCACCAAGGTGAGGATAGCGCCCCTTGCCCCACTCCCTCCCCTCCCACAGCCTCCTGGTGCACATGTCCCAGAAGGCTGCAGTACTGTCCACAAGGCAATGAGCGAGCTGATGCACCTGCAGTGGGAAGTCGGCTGAGGTTCCTCAGAAAGCTATAGCTGGCTCTCACTGGGGATACGCAGGGGTAAGGACTATCTCTTCCCCGCCCCACCCCCCATGTAACCTTGCTGGGCCAATCACCAGTTCTGTCACATGAGAAAGGGACATGGGGAAACAAAAAGATATGTGCTGCTAGGGAGGATGGTGTTAAAGGGATTGTGTTGTTTTACTTTTCATGGGCAGGTATTTATTAAAGCGGAGTTCCACCCAAAAGGGGGGGTTCCACTTTAAGGACTGCTCCCCCGCACCCCATTAAGGATTGGCACCTTTGGGGGGCGGGGGGGGGGGAGAGGGTACCCGAATTTGACAGGTACCCGCTCCCCCTTCCGGTCTGATCGCCTAGGCGGTCGGAAGCGGAAGTTGTCCTCCCTCCCTATAGTCTTTTGGGACACGTGACAGGTTCCAGAAGACTACAGGACCATTCATGATGCGCACCGCTACTCACACATGCGCAGTGGGTACCCGGCTGTGAAGCCGCAAGCAGTCACAGCCGGGTGCCCACAATGAAGATGCTGGCCTCCTGGAATACAGGTATCCGGTGAAACGGGCTGCGGGGGACACACCACAGGACCGAGTGACAGGTAAGCGGCTGTTTTTTAAATGTCAGCAGCTACAGTTTTTGTTGATGCTGACTTTTATTTTTTGACAGGTTGAGTGGAACTCCGCTTTAAGCTCCAGATCGTTCTGTAATCCAGTTATATAAATGACATCCATGGCTCTGAAATTGGACATGTTCCCTTGCACCTTTTACCTGGACCCTCATTGTAATAGGTGTACTCACTGACCAATAGGAACTTGTTTCACGTGTTCATTTTTTGTAATTGTTTCCAACTTTAAAGCCGGGCGCCCATTGCACATGCGCGAGAAACGCTGAGCTTTGTGAATGGCTCCGTAGTCTTCTGGGACCTGTCACGTGTCCCAGAAGACTACGGGGAGGGAGGAGTGTGATCGCCTAGGCCAGGGGTAGGCAACCTGCGGCTCTCTAGCTGTTGTGGAACTACATTTCCCATGAGGCATTGCAAAGATTACAAAACTGACAGGTACAGCTTGACTTGCAGAGGCATGATGGAACTTGTAGTCCTGCGGCTCTCAGGTTGCCTACCCCTGGCCTAGGAGATGGGAGTGGGAGCGGATACCTGTCAAATTCAGGTACCCGCTCCCCAAAGGTGCCAATCCTTAATGGGGAGCGGGGGGACAAAGGCTTAAAGCTGAACTTCTCCTTTTGGGTGGAGCTCTGCTTTAAAGTAGCAGCTTGTACATTGTTAGTTTTAATGCTCCTTTTTTTTTTTCCGTTTTTAAGCCCACAACACAGCAGTCCCCCCAGGATGAGCAGGAGAAGCTGCTGGATGAAGCCATCCAGGCCGTGAAGGTGCAGTCCTTCCAGATGAAGAGATGTCTGGTAAGAGAAATTCACAGAGCGGGAGTGATTCCTAAAGCTGGGAAGAGAATGTAAACTTGCATGACAATGAGTTGCTTCCAGTTCTAGAAATGTTGTTGATGGATAAAAGTTAATTTCAGAACGTTTTGTGATTATTATTGTTGCAACCAGTTGATTGGTCTTCAGCGATCTCCTCCTGCCTGGTGCTGGTTTGGGAGAAGCTAGATTTCCAGTGTAATAGACTTTGTGGCAGGGTGGATTTGATTTAAATCATATAAATCACTAGTGAAAAGGCTCGATTTTAAATTGTAATTTTTAAAGAGCAGCTGTCATCTCTGTCCTGCAGCGACTTCTCCTCTGACCCGCTGTTGACTTACTGACCCGTCCCATTCACTTTAATGGGACGGCTGGTGATGCGGCAGGGACACAACAAAGTGAGGGACGTGGCGGCAGCTGGTGAGTGGATGCCCGCTAACAGGCGTTGCCACGATGGATCCAAAATGACAGGTGCTCTTTAAATTATTATTATTATACAGGATTTATATAGCACCAACAGTCTGCTCTTTCAATGTAAGGAATCCGACTCATTCTTGCTGGTAGTTAGACTCTTTCATATTTGCAAACCAAATGAAGGTTTCCTTTTCAGAATAATAAGCTGTCAGGTTAGTAAAACAGCGATATCGGAAACCGAAGGTTCATCACACACAGCTGGAGAACGACTCAAATTCTTTTATTTCATATTTTTTTTTTCTCATGGTTACTGTGAAATTGTGTGAATGCATCAATGCAGTGCGTGTGATCTCAGCTTGCAGAGCTTGGATTCATTGAATGAGTTTACCAAAAATGTATATATTGCAGAATATACAGCCTCGTCCTACATAACTAAGCTCCATTTCATGCTGAATAAACAAAATTATTCATGTATCTGAAATAGATTTTTACTGCAAAAGCATTTTATTAAAATAAATGTGCTAAAAATAAAAAAAATCTGATTTAAATAGGAAAACAAAAAAATGTTTTTTTTTTTTTTTTAAATCATCAATTTTTATCCACCCTGCTTTGTGGTTACAGTTTCTAGGACTGGATTCAGAATAGAGATTCGTTCTTTGTTTGTTTTTTTTTCACACCACCGGTGTTCCACTGGGGATGAGGTGGGAAAACTATCTTCACTTTCTCAACTCAACAGGAAACCAAAGGAAATCTCCCCAGAATAAGGAAAATCACCTCATTGACAGCTGTTAACTGGAACCAGTGTCCAATTGGAAGGTTTCCCCTCTGTTCCTATTCCAGTGAAAGCTCAAAAATTGTAGGATCCCCTAACTTTTTCACCATTGGTGTTCCATTGTGTTCAAATCCTCTCCCATTGAGGACCATTATCTCCACTTCCTGTCCCATAAACTCCACCGGAAACAAGAGGAAATCTAGTAAATCTAAGAAGGTAAATCACCTCTTAGACAGTTGTCACTGGAACAAGCGTCCAATTGAAAGGTTTCCTCTCTAATCCTGTTCCAATGATGGCTCAAAATGTTCCAATTTCCCTTCCAGCTGGAGTGACAGTGGTCACCTGGACAAAAGGAGTAAAATCTTCCCTGTGGGGACTCGGCAATAAAAACCTGATACAAAAGTAATGGGATTGCTCCACTCTGTCAGTAGGGCAGTGCCTGTGTTGAAAAGAATGTATCAGGGCAAGCTTTATAGATCTGAAATATTTATTGAAGGTTGCAAAACAGGCATCACATTTTGCGGATTTACACCTCCTTTATTAGGATTTGCTGCTTGAGCCTGCAGTGAAAGAGGCAACAAAAGAAAGGGTCCGGGGAGAGCGGATATAGTGAATGCAGGGTCCGGAGAGAGCGGATCTAGTGAATGCGGGCTCCGGGGAGAGCGGATCTAGTGAATGCGGGCTCCGGGGAGAGCGGATCTAGTGAATGCGGGCTCCGGGGAGAGCGGATCTAGTGAATGCGGGCTCCGGGGAGAGCGGATCTAGTGAATGCGGGCTCCGGGGAGAGCGGATCTAGTGAATGCGGGCTCCGGGGAGAGCGGATCTAGTGAATGCGGGCTCCGGGGAGAGCGGATCTAGTGAATGCGGGCTCCGGGGAGAGCGGATCTAGTGAATGCGGGCTCCGGGGAGAGCGGATCTAGTGAATGCGGGCTCCGGGGAGAGCGGATCTAGTGAATGCGGGCTCCGGGGAGAGCGGATCTAGTGAATGCGGGCTCCGGGGAGAGCGGATCTAGTGAATGCGGGCTCCGGGGAGCGCGGATCTAGTGAATGCGGGCTCCGGGGAGCGCGGATCTAGTGAATGCGGGCTCTGGGGAGCGCGGATCTAGTGAATGCGGGCTCTGGGGAGCGCGGATCTAGTGAATGCGGGCTCCGGGGAGAGCGGACCTAGTGAATGCGGGCTCCGGGGAGAGCGGACCTAGTGAATGCGGGCTCCGGGGAGACCGGACCTAGTGAATGCGGGCTCCGGGGAGACCGGACCTAGTGAATGCGGGCTCCGGGGAGACCGGACATAGTGAATGCGGGCTCCGGGGGTTTAGTAACACTTAAAGTTTTATTAGGCCTCGTACTCCAGGTGTTCTGTGTGTAGGCGGTTCCATTCATGTCAGCTGGGATGCAGTGGCTGCATGGACACACTGTGAGTGCGGGTGCCTGGCTCTGAATAGAGACTGAGAGATTTACTGAAACTGGAGCTCTCAGAATCTGGTTCAGCTGCGCATGGCGGCCAATCGGCTTCTAACTTCAGCTTGTTCAATTAAGCTTTCACAATAAAACCTGGAAGCTGATTGGTTTCTATGCAGAGCTGCACCAGATTCTGTGTGCTACAGTTTAAGTAAATCTCCCCTGTGTGCTCCGGACTCTGCACTCGCATGGCTGTCAAATTGTGAGCATTGGCTGTGCCCCAGTTGACACGAATGGGACTGCCTGCACACAGATGTATGGAACACCTTCGCATCCCCATGCAGGCAAATACGGCACCCCTATAGTACACCCATATGAATGGGGCCTTACCATCCGGGTTTCAGACTACTGCTATTGTGTAAAAGGAATATTTTGGTCAGAGGTCACATGTCTGTCGTCTCCTTCTCGTTTGTCTTTCCTGTTTTATGTTCCCTTGCACAATATCAGAGACAAAGTTTTCTCATTCCCTTTTTGGGGCATTTTTCAGATTTTTTTTTTTTGCAAAAATGTGATTTGTATACATTTAGTTAAAACTAACCTGTATTATTTTTTTTTTCTTTCAAAATTATGTTTTTATATTCTTTTATTGCTTAGTAGATTTAAGCCCATTCGCTAAAATCTTATATATTATTATTTAACCTGTTACTGTAATACTAAAAAGTCACTTTCCATCTTTTTAAATCTGTATCTTTCATTAAAATAATCTGTGGTGATCCTGCCATGATGGTCCTTGTTCAGGCAGTTACTGTTCTAGGGTTCTGTCTCTGGCTCCCAATAGTTCTTCTGTGTTGCAACTAACAGTATGCTCTCCTATGGACACAGCTGATCACGTGATGTGGTAAAGGGCCAATCACAGCTGCCTTTTACCACGTGATCAGCTGTGTCCAATGACACATCAGATCACCGGGTAAACACAGTTGCCGGTTATTGGCTGCACTTTTCCTCACGCTGTTACAGTGTGAGGAAAGTACTGCCGACAACCGGCAATTGTCAGGGAGCAGATCGACACTGATGATCAGTGTCACCCACCTGTGCCGCCTGTCAGTGCCCATCATTGCTGCATACCTGTGCAGCAGCATCAGTGCCGCCTATCTGTGCCACCTCATCAGTGCCCATCATTGCAGCCTCATCAATGCACATCAGTGCCGCCTATCTGTGCCACCTCATCAGTGCAGCCTCATCAATGCACATTAGTGCTGCCTATGTGTGCCATCTCATCAGTGCAGCCTCATCAATGCACATCAGTGCCGCCTATCTGTGCCACCTCATCAGTGCCCATCATTGCAGCCTCATCAATGCACATCAGTGCCGCCTATCTGTGCCACCTCATCAGTGTCCATCAGTGCAGCCTCATCAATGCACATCAGTGCCGCCTATCTGTGCCACCTCATCAGTGCCCATCATTGCAGCCTCATCAATGCACATCAGTGCCGCCTATCTGTGCCACCTCATCAGTGTCCATCAGTGCAGCCTCATCAATGCACATTAGTGCCGCCTATCTGTGTCAGCTCATCAGTGTCCATCAGTGCAGCCTCATCAATGCACATCAGTATAGGAGAACAATTACTTGTTTGCAAAATTTTATAATCGAAACCAAGAAGAGCTCTTTTTTTTTTGTTTGTTTTGTTTATAGCTCAAACAATAAAACACCCAGCGGCACTTAGATACCACCAAAAGAAAACATGTGTGAAAACATTTAGAAAAATTTCATTTGCATAACCGCGCAATTGTTGGCGAAAGTGTGACTGCGCTGAAAATTGGTCTGGGCAGGAAGGGGGGGGGGGTGGTGTAAATACCCGGTAGGCAAGTGGCTAACTGACAATTGTGCGATCATGCAACGCCGCATTCAAATGAAACTTCCGTCCTTCCCCTCCCACAAATAGAACCTTCTTTCGGTGGAATTTGATCCCATGTATGTGTGTGTTTCTTTTTTTTTCTTTTTTTTTTGCTATAAACTGTGCTGTGTATGTTTTTACTTGGGGAAACCTGCTGTGTATTTCTCTGCTGGGTGTTGGGCAACGGGTTAATTCATTACCAAAAAAATGATGATTTTTACATGTCGGAGAGAAGTGTCAGAATGGGCTTGGGAAGCAAGTGGTTAATGTGTCCAATGTGTAGGCATGATGGCCTATAATCGGCCTGGAGCCCTGTGGTCGGCATCACATGAGTATTTGAGTTTGTTTCTGGTTTTTGACAAGAGGTCACATGCTGATCATGAAGAGCTGTTACCCGTAAAATCATCAGATTCTTTTATACTGCACTTGGGACATGAAGTGATAGTCTGACAACAAGAACAGGTTTCTCTTCTGTTTGATAATTAAGGAATAAATGGGCATTTAATGAGCCTTTTGCCATAACCACATTTATTTTGCTAAAGCACTGTGTATGATAATCAATTGCCAGCTTCTTGCTGTAAGAAATACTGGGGGAGTTTTACTAAAACTGGAGCACTCAGAATCTGGTGCAGCTGTGCATGGCGGCCAATCAGCTTCTGACTTCAACTTGTTCAACTACCCTAGGCTCACATCTGTGCGGGTGGTGCCGCTGCGGATCCGCACAAAAATCTGTGCAGCCTCACCCCCCGCACAGAGAAATGTGGACCTTCAGGCGGGTGCCATTAGTTCTAATGGCACGCCGCCCGCACTGGGAAACGCAACCGTACTGGGAACCGAGGTTCCTGTGCGGGCTGCGGTTTCCAAAGAAGTGCAGGGACGTCTTCCCTGCCTGTCACTGAGCAACAGTCCATTCAAATGAATGGGCTCTCGTGCCCATGCAAAACGCAGCCCACGCGGACGTATAGATGTGAACCGGAAGTTTTGTCAATAAAACCTGTAAGCTGATTGGCTTCTATGCAGAGCTGTATCAGATTTTGCAGTTTAACCGCCTCCTGCCCGCCACATAAGGAAATGACGGATGGGCGGTGGTTCTCTCGTTCTGGGAGGACGTTATATGACGTCCTCCCACTCTAATCACTCGTGTGCACCCCCGCCTATCTTGGTAACACAACCGTCAGACTCAGCAGTTTTTGAAACACCCAAACCGGCCCGTCTGGCACCAACAACCATGCCATATTCAAAGTCACTTAAATCCCCTTTCTTCCCCATTCTGTTGCTCGGTTTGAACTTCAAGTAGTTTTCACTATGTCTAGATGCCTAAATGCATTGAGTTGCTGCCATGTGATTTGGCTGATTAGCAATTTGTGTTACCAAGCAATTGAAAAGGTGTGTGTGTGTCCGTCCTTTCAGCAGTAGACTTCACCGCGCAACATCTCCAAGATACGCCCGTTCTTAACCTCGGAAACCACTAAGTAACTTATCCCCTCCCTGGTTATCTCTCGCCTTGACTACAGTAACTCCCTCCTCATTGGCCGACCTCATCTCAGGCTATCCCCTCTTCAGTCTATCATGAATGCTGATGCCAGACTCATCCACCTTACTAACCGTTCTGTATCTGCCAATCCCTCCACTGGCTTCCCATTGCAGTGAACGCGGGGTCCGGGGAGGCCGGATATAGTGGACGCGGGGTCCGGGGAGGCCGGATATAGTGGACGCGGGGTCCGGGGAGGCCGGATATAGTGGACGCGGGGTCCGGGGAGGCCGGATATAGTGGACGCGGGGTCCGGGGAGGCCGGATATAGTGGACGCGGGGTCCGGGGAGGCCGGATATAGTGGACGCGGGGTCCGGGGAGGCCGGATATAGTGGACGCGGGGTCCGGGGAGGCCGGATATAGTGAACGCGGGGTCCGGGGAGGCCGGATATAGTGAACGCGGGGTCCGGGGAGGCCGGATATAGTGAACGCAGGTTCCAAAGATCGTCACTTCCAGTTTTCGCTTAGCCAACCTGACGCGTTTCGTCACTACTGGACTCATTCAAATGAATAAGTGACGAAGCGCGTCAGTTTTTGGCTGAGTGAAACCCGGAAGTGATGATCTTTGGAACTGGAAGTGACGTGAGTTGTCTGAGAGCGAGGATCGGCAGCGGTGAGAGCGTTGAGCTGTCTTCCCTCTCTGACATTACCTTCATTAAGTAAAAAGATATATCTTTGGGCTGATATTGAATTTTATTCTTTAAGTGAGTTTCTTTGAGCAGAGATTAAAAGGTTTTAAAGGATACTACACTATGTCGGGTCTCTCTTTCCTTTCTTTCACATGATATGGAGAGTCATTTCCAGAGATTGTAGGTCTGTAGTGTTGGAGCCAGGGGTGGACTGACAACTCATGTGGCCCCCCGGGCAATAGGGGATCATGGGGCCCCTGTGTCCTTGCCTAAACTCAAAAACGCCTATGAAAAAGGTACCAGGGGCATCTCATGGGGCCCCCTACTGACCCCAGGCCCTCAGGCAGTGCCCGAGTTTCCAAATGGTCAGCCCGCCCCTGGTTGGAGCCATTCTGGGGAAGTTGCTGTGGAACGTCAGTTACTGAGGCTATTGGATTGGAGTGTTGGAACCATTCTGAGAAAAGTCCATGTATATGAGTGACTATCCTGGTCTGGAGAAATATATGTTTAAACCAAAGCACATTTTGCCAACCATGAAAGTGGGAGGCAAATAAAGTTGGTGAGTGCATACCTAAAGGGGGAGCACAGCACAATTTGGATGTTTATTTATTTACAGTCACGTGGTGATTTATTTTGAAAAAGTCAACCAACACAAAAGAGGACTTTTATTGATGGACTTTTTGTTTATGAATTTTTTTTCTTTTTATTATATGATTTACAGAGCGCTACATGTATATCTTGGCATTTCAAAATATTATTTATTGGCTATATAAATCCTGTATAATAATAATGTATATCGCTTACCGTATTTTTCGCCGTATAAGATGCACCTGACCATAAGACGCACCTAGGTTTTAGAGGCAGAAAACAGGAAAAAAAAAATTCTGAACTAATGGATTGCGGACAGCACAGGGATGACCAGAGACTGCGGACAGCACAGGGATGACCAGAGACTGCGGACAGCCCAGGGATGACCAGAGACTGCGGACAGCACAGGGATGACCAGAGACTGCGGACAGCACAGGGATGACCAGAGACTGCGGACAGCACAGGGATGACCAGAGACTGCGGACAGCACAGGGATGACCAGAGACTGCGGACAGCACAGGGATGACCAGAGACTGCGGACAGCACAGGGATGACCAGAGACTGCGGAGAGCACAGGGATGACCCGAGACTGCGGAGAGCACAGGGATGACCAGAGACTGCGGAGAGCACAGGGATGACCCG
The DNA here is from genome assembly GCF_062004578.1 of Staurois parvus. Taxonomy (NCBI): domain Eukaryota; kingdom Metazoa; phylum Chordata; class Amphibia; order Anura; family Ranidae; genus Staurois; species Staurois parvus. The sequence continues at coordinate 80,050 of NW_028319684.1, read as the reverse complement.
AGACTGCGGAGAGCACAGGGATGACCCGAGACTGCGGAGAGCACAGGGATGACCCGAGACTGCGGAGAGCACAGGGATGACCCGAGACTGCGGAGAGCACAGGGATGACCCGAGACTGCGGAGAGCACAGGGATGACCCGAGACTGCGGAGAGCACAGGGATGACCCGAGACTGCGGAGAGCACAGGGATGACCCGAGACTGCGGAGAGCACAGGGATGACCCGAGACTGCGGAGAGCACAGGGATGACCCGAGACTGCGGAGAGCACAGGGATGACCCGAGACTGCGGAGAGCACAGGAATGACCCGAGACTGCGGAGAGCACAGGGATGACTGCTGACCTTTGGGGAGGTGGGGAGCGGGTACCTGAATTTGACAGGTACCCGCTCTTACTTCCGCAGAGTTTTTGTTTCATCTTACCTGTTCCTCGATCCAGCCGCGCGCTGTCTTCCCGGCTTCTGTAATGGCGCTCGGCATGACAGCCAGGTGCCCAGTGCGCATGAGCGAGAAGCACTTGCGCTTTGTGATTGGTCCGGCGGCTTCTGGGATCTGTCATGTGTCCCAGGTACCGCTTTACCATTCACAAAAAGCACCGCTTCTTGCGCATGCGCACTTGGCACCCGGCTGTCATGCCCAGTGCCCACACTACAGAAGCCGGGAAGACAGCGCGCCGCTGGATAGAGGAACAGGTAAGGTCCCGCTGCAGAGCTGAGCGGCCGGCCCGGTATTCTGACACGGCCGCGGTGGAAATACCGGACCGGCCGCTCCATATTCGCCTTATAAGACACACTGACATTTCCCCCCCAGTTTTGGGGAAGAAAAAGTGCGTCTTATACGGCGAAAAATACGGTAGATTGTAAGCTCCCAGGATCAGGGCCCTCCTATCCCTCTTGTATTGAACTGTATTGTTGCTGTATTGTCTCCCGTTATATTGTAAAGCGCTGAGCAAACTGTTGGCGCCATAAATCCTGTATAATAATAATATATAAATCCTGTATAATAATAATATATAAATCCTGTATAATAATAATAATAATAATAAATCCTGTATAATAATAATATATAAATCCTGTATAATAATAATAATAATAATAAATCCTGTATAATAATAATATATAAATCCTGTATAATAATAATAATATATAAATCCTGTATAATAATAATATATAAATCCTGTATAATAATAATAATATATAAATCCTGTATAATAATAATAATAATAAATCCTGTATAATAATAATAATATATAAATCCTGTATAATAATAATATATAAATCATGTATAATAATAATAATATATAAATCCTGTATAATAATAATAATATGCATGCAGGTGGGGTGGCCATATTTACTAATTAAATAGCAGGTTCTGCTTCATCACTGGGGTTTTCCTTTGCTTCCTCTTTTCTCAGTGCAAGTCTGCCAGTCAGGCCTGACTAATGGAAAGCAATCCATCCTCCATGTGGCTGAGATTCTAGTGGCGTGGCAATAGCAGCTAGAAGAGTAATCTACAAATCTATGCATGCAGTAAAATAATAGAAAATGCAAAGTTATGTAAAAATATCAAATCTCATAAAAAGACAAAATAATAGCTGAAAATAGGCCCTTGCTGTATGGTTTCCCTTTTTAAAGAAAAAGGGGGGGGAAACTTTTTTCTGCTCTGTACTTTTTAAATTGAAATTCTCTGGGCCTTTCCTTAAGACTGAGTAAAACAATACCGCAGCTATTTGTTTTAATGGAGCTTAATGAATGAAACCACAAAACGCATTGAGTCGCGCCACTCCTATCAATCCTCATCTGCTTAATTTCCCATGGGACAGCGCCGAAAATTATTCCCTAATCAATGTAAATCACCGTTCGAGCGGCTCAGCGCTGCCGGCTGGCACTGGCTGGGATTAGATGCCACGTTTACGCCAACAACTGCTGCTTCTGTCACAGTCCCGCGTCCTAATGGTGCTTCATTATTTTGTCACTGCTGGATTGCATTGAATTAACATAAATATGCCGAAAGCGGACAATTGAAGTGTTTATTGGGGGGATTTGTCTTCAATTTAAAGAGGATTTCCATGTTACCTGTAAATGTATTCAGCCGCGAGTCAAACTTTTTGATAATTAAAGCAGAACTGCTGGTTAAAAAAACAAAACAAAATTATCAACAGCCTTTAACCCCTCGCCTACCGGCACTTCTACCCCCTTCCTGCCCAGGCCAATTTTCACCTTTCAGCGCTGTTGCAATTTAAATGACAATTGTGCGGTCGTGCGATACTACCCATATTTATCATTTTTTTTTTCACACAAATAGAGATTTCTTTTGGTGGTATTTTTTTTTTCTCTATAAACGAACAATACCGAATATTTTTGGGAAAATGCATTTCTCTTTGTTTCATTTATAATATTTAGCAAATAAGTAATCTTTCTACACAAATTTAGGCAGTACTATTGTTAGTATTTAGGCAGTACTAGTGGGTTCGAAAAACCCAACCTCGGTACCACCTGCCTGGAGTTTGCATGCTCTCCCTGTGCCTGCGTGGGTTTCCTCTGGGTACTCCGGTTTCCTCTCACACTCCAAAGACATGCTGGTACGTTAATTGTATAAATTGTCCCCAGTATGTGTATGTATGAATGTGAGTTAGGGACCTTAGATTGTACGCCCCTTGAGGGTTAGGGACTGATGTGAATGTACAATATATATATGTATGTATATATATATATATATATATATATATATATATATATATATATATATATATATATATAATATAGCGCTGCATAAATTGATGGCGCTATATAAGTACCTGAAATAATCATTGTGGAAGATCGAACTGTTGGCTTCCTTTTATCAACAGTGGCCCCAGAGAGCTGAGGCTCTCATGCACATCGCTAGATCGCAGTAATTATTAGGAGGGGCTGGGAGGGAGCTGCACAAAGTTTTTTACCTTCATGCATCGAAATCCAACCACAGCACCACCTACCTGGAGTTTGCATGTTCTCCCTGTGCCTGTGTGGGTTTCCTCTGGGTACTCCGGTTTCCTCCCACACTCCAAAGACATGCTGGTAGGTGAATTGGCTCCTGTCTAAATTGTCCCTAGTATGTGTATGTATGAATGTGAGTTAGGGACCTTAGATTGTACACCCCTTGAGGGTTAGGGACTGATGTGAATGTACAATATATATGTAAAGCGCTGCGTATATTGATGGCGCTGTATAAGTACCTGAAATAATAATGAATTCGTAATTCATTCATTCCTAATGACACCCTTAAGGCTAAGTTCACACCTATGCAGTTTGTGTTTGATTCATTTCTGCATTGCGGTTTGCATTTTTCCACATGTGCTTTTGATGTGTTTTTTTTCCCTTGTTGCTAGGCAGATTTAAAATGCAAAAACGCATAAAAAAAGCTCTACATGCTTTTCTGCAGCATTTCTGTTGAAGTCTATAGAACCATAAACAACTTTTTGTGTTCAAAAAAGTCCCTGACCCTTTCCAAAAAAACGCATTGGGTAAAAATGCGGAGATGTGACCATATCCCATAGGAAATCATGTTAAATGGACTGTAGTGCGTTTCTGCGGAAATAAATTGTGGGTGGCAATCACAGGACAAAATACACGAGGTTCTCTGCAAAAAAAAATGGATGAAGGAGCTACTTTGGTGTGTTTGTTGCACGCTCATTCAGATCTGTTTCCAGTTTTGTGCGGACTAATGTTTTATCATTTGGAGAAAACAGAACCAAAGCGGTAAACTTCTGCTCCTGGTATATTGTTTTGGGGCCATAGTTATCCTCCTTACTCCTTCCCTGTTAAAGTGATTGTAAACCGTTACATATACCCAGTGAAGTGACTGGCCTCAGGAGATGCACAGAGATGAAACAAATCCTACATAAGTTGTACCTGTTTATTTGCGTTCTTCTCTTCTCTACATCTGTTCAAGTCCAGAATTTATAAAGCTTGTCTGAGCTGTCAGAAAAAAGGGGGTGGAGAACTGAAATGTACACTCTGTAGAGCTCAGTGAGGAGAGCTCTGAGAGCTGATTGGAGGGAAGAGACATGCCCCCCCTCCCCCTCCACACAGCTCACAGGAGCTCACATTTTCCTCTTGGTGTCAGGAAACCTTCAGTCAGAAGTAAATCCTGCTGCTAGCAGAGGAACAAAGCAGCAGACCACATTATAGAGGGATGTGTTTTGTTCATATTTTAGTCAGAGGTTTACAACCACTTTTAAGAATTTAGGCCCCATGTACACGGGACACTTCTGAACGATGAACAGGAGAACCTCCCAAATGCCCAGAATACACTGAAAAGTGGTAAATTAACTATTTCAGACTGTTTCAGAGAAATACAGAGAGTAGAAGCAGAGACAGCAGTATGTGTTGAGATTAGCTTAGGTGTGAGTTGCTCATTAACATTTCTTCTGTTTCCAAGGGTGGGAAAGGTGTCTGGTGGAGGGAGTCATTAAGGCCACCTGGCAGGGGGTCTTCATGAGGAATTTAAGGTGTGAATGGTCATTTTGTTTCCAAGGGTGGGAGAGGTCTGAGGTGTGAATTGGTCATTACAATGTGTGACAAGTTGGTAGGAACATCCTGTGTTCAGTGTTTTGTCCATTTGAGTACCTTGAAAACCCTTTGCATGCATTTTTCATGATGAAAAAAGGCTCTGGACAGCATTGGAAACTGGAAGAGTTAAAAAAAAAAAAAAAAAAATTGCAAACACTTATAAATGTGATTTGCTGCGTTTACAATCGTTTTGCATTTGAAACGCTGATAAAATCAACTGCTGAACACAAATTTGGTGCGTTCAAAAAAACGACTGTCAACTCAAATGCCTGTAAACGACGATGTGTACATGGACACATAGGAGAACATTAGGGTGAGTTCAGGGGCTCCTGAAAAAAACGCTGAACAGCTCCTGAACGTCACTTTATCAGCTGCAGTGTACATGAGCCCTAAAAGTGAATGATGTCCCGTGTTGTTCTAGTGAAGGCTGCTCTTTCATGTTGTAGTTTTTTTTTTTGTTTTGTTTTTTTTTAGCTGAATGCTACGGATCTTTTTCTCAAGCAGCACTCCAGTTTGTTAGCTCGTGTCTTCTCTTGTGCATCCTTGGGCAAACACAATTACCGACTATAATTGACCACATTCAGCCTGTAGGTCAGAAGCGTTACAGAGCCTTCATCTTACGGAATGGCCTCCAGGTCCAGGCTCGCCATCCTAAAAGCTTCGGATTCTCCTCCCAGCACTCTGTTGTCCGATTACTCCGATCGGCAGAACGACCCTCACTGACCTCCAGTTTCTGCTGTTGTTTGTCTGCTTTTCTTTGGGGTGGTATGTCGGGAAGGATAGTAGAAACGCTTTTTTTTTTTTCCCCCTGCAAATAGTTTATTGAACTCCTAGAATTGTACAGTATCTCCCAGAAGTGAGTCCACCCCTCACATTTTTTGTAAATATTTGATTCTTTCTTTTCATGTGACAACACTGAAGAAATGACACTTTGTTACAATGTGACGTAGTCAGTGTACAGCTTGTGTAACATTTAAATGTGCTGTCCCCTCAAAATCGCTCAACGCACCGCCATTAACCACTTGCCTACAGGGCACTTATACCCCCTTCCTTACCAGGCCAATTTTCAGCTTTCAGCACTGTTGCATTTTGAATGACAATTGCGCGGTCATGCAACATTATACCCATCTGAAATTTGTATAATTCTCACAAATAAAGCCTTCTTTTGGTGGTATTTACTTGCCGCTGTGTGTTTTTTACTTTTTACGCTATAAACAAAGAGCAAAAAATGTGAAAAAAAAGTTTCTTTGTTTCTATTATAAACTTTTTGCAAAGAGGTAATTTTTCTCCTTCACTGATGTGCGTTGATGGGGCGGCACTGATGGGCAGCACTAATTAGGTGGCACTGATGGGTACTGATAGGCAGCACTGACTGGCTGCACTGATGGGCACAGGTGGGTGGCACTGGTGGGCACTTGTGGGTGGAACTGAAGGGTGGCACTACTGGACACCGGTCATCAGGGAACTGATCATCCCTGCTCTGACAACTGCCGTGAGGAAAGGGTAGCCGAGAACCGGCGATTGCATTTCCCTGTGATCAGCGTTCCATTGGACATGGCTGATCACGTAGTAAAAGGCCACTGTGATTGGCCTGTTACCACTTCACGTGATCAACTGTGTCCATAGGACACAGCGATCACGGAGATCGCCGGGGGCGTGCAGGAGAGCGCGTTCTGGGAGGACGTCCTATGACGCCCTCCTGAAACTGGCCAGCCGCAGTGCAGCCGTCATTTGGCTATCTGTAGTCGGCAACTAGTTAATGTTTAAGGGCTCATGTACACTGCAGCTGATAGACTGATGTTCAGGAGCTGTTCAGTGTTTTTTTTTTTTTTTAGCAGCCCCTGAACTCTCCCTAATGTTCTCCTATGGGTCCGTGTACACATTGTCATTTACAGTCGTTTTTTTTTAATGCAGAAAACTTGCGTTGAGCTGTAGATTTTATCAGCGTTTCAAACGCTTGTAATCGCGGATAACTGTTTATAAGCGTTTGAAATTTTTTTTTAACTCTTCCAGTTCCCGATGCTGTCCAGAGCCTTTTTTCATCATGAAAAAGAGTTTTCAAGGTACTCAGATGGACAAAACACTGAACACAGGATGTTCCTACCAAGCTTATCACACATTGTAATGACCAATTCACACCTCAGACCTCTCCCACCCTTGGAAAGAAAAGCTATGTTAATGACCATTCACACCTCAAATTCCTCACGAAGACCCCCTGCCAGGTGACCTTAATGACTCCCTCCACCAGACACCTTTCCCATCCTTGGAAACAAAAGAAATGTTAATGAGCAACTCACACCTAAGCTAATCTCAACACGTACTGCCGCCTCTGCTTCTACTCTCTGTATTTCTCTGAAATAGTTAATCATTTACCACTTTTCAGTGTATTCTGGGCATTTGGCAGGTTCTCCTGTGCCTATCTTAAAAAAACGCTTCTAAACGCAAATAAATGCGTTATGCAAATGCGGCTAAACGGAATTTTTTTAACCTACGTTTTCCAGCAGTCAGTTTCCATCGTTCAGAAGTGTCCCGTGTACATAGGGCCTAACCCGCTGGCAACAAAAGTGATCACCGATCCTGTTCTTCTCGGGTCCCCTGATCCTGGCTCTTCCCCTTTGCTGAGTGCCGAGGCCCTCGTGCCCATCGCTGGATCGTGATGGGGCTCAGGTAAGCATTAGGCGGGCTGCTGGAAACTGAATGCATGAAGGTAATATCCTTGAGCTTTCAAAGACTGATACCCAGCAGTATTCAGGGCTTGTTCACACCATGTCCATTAAGCTGAATTTTTCTGCACATGTATGGTGTGAACAGAGAATATATAAAACACTTGTTTTCTGTGTGCCCTGTATGTTGACACTATATACATAAGCAGTGTTCTGTAAAGCTCCGATCAGCAGAGATGTTATGAACAAGCACTTGCTCTCCTTTCCTTCAATCCTCCTCCACTAAGATCACCAGGTGAAAACAGATTGGAATAAAGCCTAAAAAAAAGAAAACAAATGCAGTCTAATGATTGGTAAGCTGCAATATAATACATTTTTGGGTTTAAAACCGCTTTAAAGTTCCAAGATTTGCGTTGTCTTTGGTTTGATTTTTGACATTTCACATACAGCAGATTTGTCATTTCATTGGTACTATTGGCTTTTTTTTTTGTGAATTTATGGTATTTGGCACTTTTAGGCTCCATGCACAATGGGGGGGGGGGGGTGTTTTGATAATGCTGGTAACATTAGCAGTGTAAAATCACGTTTAAAAACACAAGTTTTTCAGCTTCTTTTTTTTTAGTGTTTTTGCATTAGCAGTTAGCAGCATTTTTCCTCGTTTTACGTTTTTTTTTTTTTTCTTGTAACAAAAAATGTTTTTTGGTCCAAAAATGTTCCAAAAAAAAGCCATTTTGTGTCGGTTTGCCGCGTTTTTCAGCGTTAGAGCATTTTCATAGCTAAAAAGTTCCTCTAGAAACCCACTAGTCCTGGGTTTTTTTTCCAGCTAAAAAACTTCCCTGCCAAAAAACATTGATTCCAGTCTGTGTGTGCATGGACACATAGGATAACATGATGGGGGGTTTACTGGCTGTAGAAAAAAAAAGTCAAAAGCCAAAAACATCCCCTGTAAAAACGCCCCGTGTGCATGAGGATTTAGGAGATTAGTGCACTTTAAAACAGTGCATTTACTACTTTTTTTTTTTTTTTTTTGCCTTCTGACCTGGCATAACCCACCTTCCCTCTCCACAGATGCATACTTACCTCAATCTTCCTGGTGCAGCCATAGAAGTCTTCACTATCTTGGCCACGCCTTTGCCTTTTGTGCCCCATAGACTTCTAGGAATTTGTGTTCTGAGGCTGGAGATGACCATAGACCATCCCATAGAAGTCTAGGGAGCTCTGTAATAGACAGGCGCAGCTAGGAGTGTAAAAAATAAATAAATCTTGACCTTTGGCTGTTGAATCCGAGTAAGTAGACTGTAGCCTCCCGGGGATGGGAAGGGTGGTTTGGGTGAAGGGACAGAAAGGAGAACTACCCTTTTGTTATGAAGTGCACTGATCCTTTAGAGCAGTGTTTCTCAACTCCAGTCCTCATGGACCCCCAACAGGTCATGTTTTCAGGATTTCCATTATTTTGCACAGGTGATTTGATCAGTTTCACTGCCTTAGTAATTACCACAGCTGTTTCATCTGAGGGAAATCCTGAAAACATGACCTGTTGGGGGTCCGTGAGGACTGGAGTTGAGAAACGCTGCTTTAGGGTAAGATGTAGGCTGTGCGTCTCCTGTCGGCACATTTGCATATTACATGCAGCGGATGCACAGTAACTACACCTGTTCATTTTGTGAAACCTGTTAGCTAGTTTCCATGGGAACTAACTGCGTGATGTGTATAAATGTATATGGTCTTGAAAACTGTCTGCATAAAAGGCTTGTCCGGGGGTGTATGACACTGTGCTGGCCTTGCATTTTTTTTTTTTTCTTGAAGCTAATTCTATCCATTTTTGTTTTTTTGTGGCGCAGCCAATATTGATACAGTCTTCTTCTTCCTTTTTCTTTTTTTTTTTTCTGCAGGACAAGAACAAACTGATGGATGCTCTGAAACATGCTTCAAACATGCTGGGAGAACTCCGGACTTCCATGTTGTCCCCAAAGAGTTACTACGAGCTTTGTATCCTTCCTAATGGTCATGTGGTTTGTCAGGAAGGATTGGCGGATGGCACCACAATGGATTGGTCAGATAAAGGCAGCCGTTCCCTGAACACTAGGTCAAAGTAGTTCGCCTTGCCTCCTATCTTGCACCGTTGTATAGGCTGCTGTCCTATAATGAGAAATGGCGTGCTGTGGTTTTCACTGCACACTGTGAGCTTTTCGCATTGTGCACTAGAAGCTGCAGCAAGTCAGATGGATTTCGCCTCATTTCCTGGCTGGTGTACATTCAGCATAATCTAGCCTAGGGGCACTGCACATCGCTTCTCGGCCTTTTGGCTAAGATCAAGTGTAGTATCTGTTCTTATCAGTGTCCAGTGGGGGTGCTCCCGGCCATTCTAGCTTTGCGGGGATGGCTGTTGTATAGTACCCTCACTGGTATGATGGGGGTCTGGAAGGCCAGTATCGGGGGGACAGAAACTGGGGAGCGCCACGCGTTAAGGTGGGGCCCTGGGAGTAATTCCCCTGAGAAAGCTGGAAGGACCCAGTACCTCCTGATTCGGACGGATCTACCTTGGTCTGGCCAGGGGCTGAGAAGGCAGAAAGTCCGCAAACATGGTGCCCCCTGAGTAGTCGCCTCAGGGGTGCTCTGAGTAGCACTTGGGTGTGGGACCCCACGTTGTGAATGAGCACATGGTCACCGCGTTTAAAACACTTTTTGCACTGCGCCTCTAGGACCGGGCCTTTTGGCCAAGTCCTGGGCAATTTTTTTGCTACAGGCCTCAGGGCCTGGTCAGTGCACAATTTGGGCACGACCACCTTTTTATTATTTTTATAGATTTATTTAATTATTTATTTATTTATTTTTACACTCCCACATTTGTCACTTTTACTTATGTGTGTGTTTTCTTCACATGATGAAGGGTGTGGGTCCTCGGGCCTGCCCTGAAGTCTAGGTGGAGGATGTGTGCCTTTTGGTTCCTTCCTCCCCTGTCACTAGGGGGTTTTCTCTTCAGGAGAGCCCCCTGACCAAGTACTGGGTGTCCGGCTTCGGCCGGGCATAAGGAACGGTGGTCCACCAGGCCTTTTGGCCAGGAGGACCAAATGGGAACCTTGTCCCTGTCAGGAGCTTCGTGCCCCGGGTGATCAGGGTAGTGGTCCAACCCCTTCGGGGGTAGGACAAAGCACACCCCTAAGTGCACTTTTTGTGTGGTGTTTTTGCACTTGCACTTTTTTGTGACACACTTACGGGTTTTTTCGTTGTAGTTTGCACGTTTGCGGACTTAATTAAAAAAAAAAAAAAAGGGGCACTGCACATCTGACATCACACTGCTAGGTACTCTGGTGGAAACTTAGGGGGCCACAAACGGTCTCTGGGTAAGCCGAGTCATGTATGACATGATGGATCGGGGAACTTTTCACTCTGCATACCACGTTAGGCATCGTACCGCTGAGTGAATGTATTTATTGTACGGTTGGAACTGTATTGTTATGTGGTGTATTTATGCACTGTCGCAGTACAGGGTGGAATGTACCTCAATTAAGTATCTAGTTTTTTTTTTTTTTATACTTATGTAAAAAATAAGGTATGTTTTTTTCAACAAAAAAGGGGTACCCAACCCTTGAGCCGTGGACTGCTGCCAGCTTGTGGCCTGCTGGAGGCTGGGCCACATGGCAGGGGTTTGATGGTGGACAGAGTGAGCCAGATCCCCTTCTCCCAGCACTAGTACTCCCTTCCCTCTCTGTGGTCACTGTGAAGGGGAGGGAGGAGAGCCACGCCAGGGGCAGGATCTCATAGTGCACTAGTGAAACCCAGGCTGCACTCTCCCCCTTTCCCCATGAGGTGACAGGCTGCACCGCCAACATCCCCCTTTCCCTGGAGGCGACAGGCTGCACCGCCAACATCCCCCTTTCCCTGGAGGCGACAGGCTGCACCGCCAACCTCCCCCTTTCCCTGGAGGCGACAGGCTGCACCTCCAACATCCCCCTTTCCCTGGAGGCGACAGGCTGCACCTCCAACATCCCCCTTTCCCTGGAGGCGACAGGCTGCACCTCCAACATCCCCCTTTCCCTGGAGGCGACAGGCTGCACCTCCAACATCCCCCTTTCCCTGGAGGCGACAGGCTGCACCTCCAACATCCCCCTTTCCCTGGAGGCGACAGGCTGCACCTCCAACATCCCCCTTTCCCTGGAGGCGACAGGCTGCACCTCCAACATCCCCCTTTCCCTGGAGGCGACAGGCTGCACCTAACACGAATCTCCACACCCACCCTTCTACCTCTGTTCCGTGGACAGGTTCTCCCTGGTCCTGGGGAGGTTGAGGACCGCTCCTTTTCCTCCCCAGCCTGATTCTCCCTGGCCCGCTCCTTTTTATTCATTGAATTTCAATTCTTTCAGTTGTGGAGGCTCAGCATCACATGTGTGGCCTGGCTAGGATCACCCACTCCTCCAGACTGACACCCATCGAGACATGTTGATATTTGCATAACTCCTCAAAAAAAAAGCCCCACTGCTTTTCTATATAAAATGGGTCTTGGTTGGTGGAGACCAGACCAGTCACCCTGCACAAGAAGAGAGAGAGCAGCAGTGAGCAGTCTTTATTACAGGAAGGGGCGGAGACAAGACCAGTCCCCCTGGACAAGGAGAGAGAGCAGCAGTGACCTGTCTTTATTACAGGAAGGGGTGGAGACCAGACCAGTCACCCTGGACAAGGAGAGAGAGCAGCAGTGAGCGGTCTTTATTACAGGAAGTCTCACACTGGATTGCTGCACAGATCTGGAAAAAATGCACAAAGCTCACCGAGATTCAAGGAAGAATATACAGGATGGCTGGATTTAGATATTATTTGGTTCTCCTGGAGTGCAGCTTTAACACTTATCCATAATGCATGCCTTCCGTCATTCAAAAATGTTTGGATCTATTGATGAAATGCTAAGAGGTGCAAGCATACCCGATACGAGCCGCAACACAGACCTGCTCTTGATCTTGATTTGGCTGAGCTGTGTCGTCCTCTGCAGTCAGCATTTGATGCAGATCGTTTTGAAGATCAGTCAATTGCAGGAGGCTGATGACGTCTTTGATTGTTTGAGATGTACCATAGACTGGCACACTGATTGCTGCCTGGGCAGTTTTGCACTCAGAGCAAGGTGATCATTTCTACTTTTGACTTACCGAGTACAAGAGAAAAATCAATCGGCTTCTTCCGCAGCAGTTATTAGCCGGCTAGTATGTTTTAATCCATCCGTTGTGCACCCAGAACATTGGAATAGAGTGTGGCGGGTTTGCTGCCAGTCGCTTTTTAAATTGAGTCTTTATCTAGAAAAAGGAGAGAATCTTGTACACCCAAACCAAAGTAACTCAGTATATGCAGCACAGGGTAGTGAAGAATGCAAAAACCTGCACATTGGAGAGATCAGACAACCTCCCAACAAACAAATGGCCCAAAACAGGAGGGCTAATTCTACACGCCAAGATTATGCAGCTTTCCTATACTGATACAGTATTTCGCCTCCTGATTTAACCCTGTAAATGCCACACCACCACGCTGTAATTGCGTATTTTGTATGCAGTTGCGGCGTTGCCACAAAAGCTTTTGTCTTTTAGTTATACTTTTATTTTGTGTCTTTTTATATCCGTTCGGTAGGGACTCTAAATTCTTAAAGTATTTGGGGTTCCAGTCTACTTGTCCCTCATGACAATCTACTTGTCCTGATAAAAACAAAAATAACAATCAATGCACTTTTTTTGCAGGATTAAAAAAATAATGTATTTAGTATTGTATGTATGTATGTATGTATGTGTGTGTGGATAATGTGTGTTTGTGTATATATGTATGTGTGTGTGTATGTATGTGTGTATGTATGTATGTATGTGTGTGTGTATGTATATATATGTACAGTGGGGATCGAAAGTTTGGGCACCCCAGCTAAAAATTTGTATTAATGTGCATAAAGAAGCCAAGGAAAGATGGAAAAATCTCCAAAAGGCATCAAATTACAGATTAGACATTCTTATAATATGTCAACAAAAGTTAGATTTTATTTCCATCATTTACACTTTCAAAATAACAGAAAACAAAAAAATGGCGTCTGCAAAAGTTTGGGCACCCTGCAGAGTTAATATCTTGTACTGCCCCCTTTGGCAAGTATCACAGCTTGTAAACGCTTTTTGTAGCCAGCCAAGAGTCTTTCAGTTCTTGTTTGAGGTATCTTTGCCCATTCTTCCTTACAAAAGTCTTCCAGTTCTTTGAGATTTCTGGGCTGTCTGTCACGCACTGCTCTTTTAAGGTCTATCCATAGATTTTCAATTATGTTGAGGTCAGGAGATTGTGAAGGCCATGGCAAAACCTTCAGTTTACGCCTCTTGATGTAATCCCCCGTGGATTTCGAGGTGTGTTTAGGATCATTATCCATTTGTAGAAGCCATCCTATCTTTAACTTCAGCTTTTTCACAGATGGCATCAAGTTACCATCCAAAATTTGCTGAAATTTTATTGAATCCATTTTTCCTTCTACTCGTGAGATGTTCCCTGTGCCACTGGCTGCAACACAACCCCAAAGCATGATTGATCCAACCCCATGCTTAACAGTTGGACAGAGGTTCTTTTCATTAAATTCTGTGCCCCTTCTTCTCCAAACGTACCTTTGCTCATTCCGGCCAAAAAGTTCAATTTTAACCTCATCGGTCCACAGAACTTGTTTCCAAAATGCATCAGGCTTGTCTATATGTTCATTTGCAAAGTTCAAACGATGATTTTTGTGGTGAGGACGTAGAAGAGGTTTTCTTCTGATGACTCTTCCATGAAGACCATATTTGTACAAGTATCTCTTTATAGTGGAATAGTGTACCACAACTCCAGTGTCTGCCAGATCTTTCTGGAGGGATCGTGCAGTCAAACGTGGGTTTTGAATTGTTTTTCTCACAATCCTGCGAGCTGTTCTGTCTGATATTTTTCTTGGTCTTCCAGATCTTGCTTTAACTTCCACTGTTCCTGATGACTGCCATTTCTTAATTACATTCTGAACAGAGGATATTGACATCTGAAAACGCTTTGCTATCTTCTTATAGCCTTCTCCAGCTTTGTGAGCGTCAACTATTTTCAGTTTCAGTTTTCTAGACAACTGCTTAGAAGAACCCATGGTGCTGATTGTTGGGGCAAGGTCAGATGAGTCTGGGCATTTAAAACCTTTGAGATTGACATCACCTGGTCTTCCCAGATGATGATTGAGAACAATCCATGACACCGACAGGTCTCAGCTTGGCAAAGGGGGCAGTGCATGCTATAAATTCTGCAGGGTGCCCAAACTTTTGCAGACACCATTTTTTGTTTTTCTGTTATTTTGAAAGTGTAACTGATGGAAATAAAATCTAACTTTTGTTGACATATTATAAGAATGTCTAATCTGTAATTTGATGCCTTTTGGAGATTTTTCCATCTTTCCTTGGCTTCTTTATGCACATTAATACAAATTTTTAGCTGGGGTGCCCAAACTTTCGATCCCCACTGTATGTGTGTGTGTGTGTGTATGTGTGTGTATATATATATATATATATATATATATATATATATATATATATATATATATATATATATATGTGCGTGCGTGCGTGCGTGCGTGTGTGTGTATATATATATATATATATATATATATAATTCGGAACAGCCTATATCCTACATTAAAAATTATTAAACCAGTAATTAAATATTTAAACCAAGCTGCCGCTTTAAATAAAAAAAATAAAATTGTAAACCGTGACTAAAAAAAGTAGTATACATACACAGCACTGTTGGTGTGTACTATTTTTTTTTTCACTATTTTATAGATTTTTTTTTTTTTGTTATTTAAAGCAGCAGCTTAGTTTAAATATTTAATTACTGGTTTAATAATTTTTATTCTAACCGTCAATATTTTCACTCTTCAGCGCGGGGATATAGGCTGTTCTCATCCTATATATTTTTTTAATTTATATTTATAATATAACCGTAAAACACACTAAAGTTAATTTTAGGGGGCACAAAAACACAATCAATTGCCCATTTGTTTAGTACTATATTAAAGCCAAGGTTGCACCGAGTAGTTAGATACCCAACATTTCAAACCTTAACTTTGTGTACACCCGTGAAATGGCAACAAATTTCAGCACCGTATTTTTTCTATAGGTTGACTCTTTAATAACCCTATAGGTCAGGTCATCAAGGATGAGTCTAAAAGACCCTGGATGTCTCCTGTGCTCCTTGAATGTAATGCAATGCAGATTACAATGCATTACATTCTTTCCTGACCCTGCTGGCTGGGGAAACTGTCATCGGGGACACGGAGGTGATGTCATACATGTCGCTTCTGGGTCAGGAACAAGATGATGAGGAAAGCAGACCTTTGTCCGCTAAGCTCCCTCCCCTGTACCCGGCAGCACCCTCTATGGCGGATTCCATGCTGAGCCCGGGATACATAGTGGTGGTGGGGCCAGAGCACTTTACTGAGGTGTGTGGAAGCTTTTGGATGGCTGCGCAGCTGCCCAAATGCTTCCACCTGATATGTAAACACTGCTGCTTTCCCACAGCAGGGCTCAATGTTGCAAAAAACGACCTGCCTGGCGCCCATAACTGTCTCACGCATTGGGCAATATAAATATTGCATCCCTGCCTGCCCCAAGTTCATCTTACAGGAAACCTTTTTGTGTCATGAGATGTGGTCTTCTATTGTTGTCTTCTCTCTAGAATGCTCGTCATTTGGCTGTGATTTTGATTCAGCTGCTTTCATACTTACCAAGGTGCTGATTTAGACAGCCAGCCAGCTAGTATTTTCAGAAGGTCAGGCACAGCAGGAATTGTTTTGATCCAGCTGTGCCTTTGCAAACTTATGCAGGCCATAGACAGGTCACAAACCGTCCGTTTAAAAAAAACAAAAAATTGGTCGTTGACTAGGCCGACGTCACCACCAACGGTAAAAAAAAAAAAATCGGCCGTTTTTTTTTTCCCCCCCGTCTACGGCCGCCATTTTATTACTTCTTTCCCTGCAGAGAGCTCCGCTATTGTATTTGACATGAAAAAGTATTACAGTTGCAACAATGTATCTATTTGTATCCATTTTGGATACAGACTGTTTTATTTTTATACAAATAGATACATTGTTGCAACCGCAATACGTTTTCATGTCAAATATAATAGTGGACTGAAATTCTTCTTTTCGTCTTCTTCTTGCAGGTCACGGCTTTTTATTGGTAAAAAGATCGGCCAATTTGCCCATCATTGCCAGGAAAATAGGCCGATCGACAAAGTCGTCCGTTTTTTTTTTTTTCCCAACTTCACCGATAAAAAAAATGTGCCAAAATCCCAAAAAACGGCCGACCAAGTAACCCACTAACAGTGCGAAAATCGGCTGATTTATTATTATTTTTTTTTTTTTTTCAGCCGAAAAATCGGCCGATTTTCAACCCATCTATGGCCTGCATAAGGTCGATGATTGAAGAATTGGGGAATACATCTCATTGCAGTTTATAGGACTACAATTTAGCTGACCATTCAGAAAATACTGGCCATCAGAGGGATTTTTCCAGAAGTGCTTCCAAGTGTTGAAGATGGATTCCAAGGTGAATGCCTGTGCCGTTTAGCAAATGGTCTCTGTTATCTAAGGCGCTCCATTCACACTTGTGCGTCTTGTCATGTGACTTTGGACATCAAAGTTGCATGACAAGTCACAGCCCATTCTTTTCAATGATACGCATTCAAAACTTAGAAAAGATACCTGCAATACTTTGATGCGAATTTGATCCAGAGTGTGTAAAGTCGGATCAAAGTTGCATCACAATTGCGATTTCCAGTGCAACTTTGGAGTTGAGCAAGGGTAAATGGAGTCTAAGTCAATTTTTAAAAGCCAGAATTTTCATGCCTGACCACGTTTTTGTGTTTTTATTATCCTTAACATGGCCTACAACAGACATGGCGATTTCTGATGAGCTGCATTATCTGGAAGTTTATTTGACGGACGAATTTGCGAAAGGAAGGAAAGTAGCAGATCTCTACGAGCTGGTCCAGTATGCCGGGAACATCATCCCCAGGCTGTGAGTATGGCTGTTTGTGTTTTCCTCCTGATTTCTTGTTTAATCCCTTGCCTACAGGGCACGTATACCCCCTTCCTGCCCAGGTCAATTTTCAGCTTTCAGTGCTGTTGCACTTTGAATGACAATTGCGCGGTCATGCAACACTGTACCCATATGAAATTTTTATAGTGACAATTTTTGGTGGTATTTAATCACCTTGGGGTTTTTTATTTTTTGCTAAACAAACCAAAAACAAATGAAAAATTTGAAAAAAAAATGTTTTTTCTTAGTTTTTGTTATAAAATTTTGTATATAAGTGATTTTTCTCCTTCACTGATGTGCGCTAATGAGGCTGCAGTGATGAACACTGATAGGTGGCACTGAGGCATTGACAGGCATCACTGATGGGCACTGAAAGGCAGCACTCATGGCACTGATAGGTGGCACTGACTGGCACTGTTAGGCAGCACTGATGGGCACTGATAGGTGGCACTGACTGGCACTGATAGGTGGCATTGAAAGGCAGCTCAGATGGGCACTGATATGTGGCATTGATATGCACTGGTAGGCACTGATGGGCACTGGCAGGTGGCACTGATGAGCACTGACAGCTGGTATTGATGGACACTGACAGGTACCACTGCTGGGGCTATACTGATCATCAGGACACACTGATCATCGGTTCCCTGATGATCAGTGTACATGTGCCCTCTGAGGAATGCTGATTACTGTCTCTCCTCTCCTCACAAGCTCTCAGCGTGACTGATCGTGAGGAGAGAAATGCTGATAATCGGCATTTCCCTATTTTACATGCGATCGGCTATGATTGGACACAGCTGATCACATGACCAAGCCGACATCTTTGGCTTTTTCCGTTGATCGGTGATCCGCTGTATCCGAGGGACACAGCGCACCACCGATCGCCTCGCGGTTAGAGTGGGAGGATGTCATATGACGTCCTCCCAGAACGAGAGAACCACCTTGCGCCCGTCATTACCTTATGTGGCAGGTGGGAGGCGGTTAAAGAAGAACTCCAGCAGGGTATTATTTGATCACCATGTATGATATCTTGTAACCAGGGTTGAATCTAATAGTGGTGCACTGAAGTGAAAATTCTGGTGCCGAAACCGAAAATTCAGGATGCACTTGGCCGAAAACCGATACTGAAATGGATGGTTTTTATTAATTAGTATTTTTGGAAAAAAATACACTTTAATAATTAAAAAAAACAAAACAATATATACCCTAATTTTTTTTTTGTAAAATATGAAAGATATTACGGCAAGTAAATAGATACCCAATATGTCATGCCTCCTTTGTCACCACACAGGTTAGCAGATCTCCATCAAATTATCTCTTTTCCTTTGGATCGAAGTGTCATTGCCCTGGTTCCTGCTGCAGAATGGTTCCAGGGGTTTTATTCATCCCATTAACACTTTCCAAGCCCATAGTGGGAATTTGACCCATTCTGAATCAGAAAAGCTCTGAATGTCTTCATTTCATTTGAGAAATTCTGCATGGAATTACCAGGGAAGCTTCTGTGGACATCAGAGATGCTTACTTTGCTATCTGTTTCCTACACTACCAGTTCATGGACTCTGCCCTTCAGCATATTGGCTGCTCCTTGGGTCTTCACCAAGGTGCTGGCCCCTGTGCTAGCCCTGCTGTATTCTTTTTACGTCCCCATTTTGGGATAATTCTATTGACTCCTATTGAGGGAACAGCTGGAATTGTGAATTTGGCTGTTGATCAGGTGTTTCCAAACTTCCTAAACAAAGGGCCAGTGTACCGTCCTTCAGACTTTAGGGGGTCCATACTGTGGCCAGAGGGAGTAGAAAATATATGGGAATATCCCACCCCCTTGTATTCATAATCATTCTATTCTTTGTTTGGCTTTGCACATATTTTATTTGGGGTTTTCAGTCCTGTTGTAACATGGCCAGCTGTAGCCATTATGGTCACACATTTTTAATTTGAGAGTATTTTGTGAGAATGTCTTCCCACACCACCATTAGGTCAAAGTGTTGTAAAAATATTAAGATGTGGCTATTTTTATTTGAATTTCTTTTGACTTGTGCTTTGTCTCTCAGGTATTTGCTGATCACTGTCGGCGTTGTCTATGTGAAATCCTTTTCCCAGTCGAGGAAAGACATCCTGAAAGACATGGTGGAGATGTGCCGTGGAGTGCAGCATCCACTGAGGGGGCTCTTCCTTCGCAATTATCTCCTGCAGTGCACCCGCAACATCCTGCCAGATGAGGGAGAAGAGACCAAGTAAGGATCCAACTGCGTGTCTTCAGCGTGCTTTTCTGACATGGTTAGGTGAAAGATTTGCGGGCAAATTCACACTAGAACAAACAGCTGCCGGAGTGCTTTAGGGGGGGCAGGACGGGGGGCCAATCAGTGATCACATGATCGGGACCTCACAGAGAGGTCCCATACAGCGATCCCAGGGAGCAGGCTGAAAATGCGGGCACCATTTATGAACGGCAACCCGCTCCTGCACTGCTCCCATCCAGCTGTTTATATACATGGGCTGGACTGGAAGTGGTTAACTATGTATATACAATACCTGGCGATGCCTCTAAATAATGAAAATCATTGAATCAAATGCTGCTACTCCATTGATCTCCACTCCCAAGTCCCATGCTTGAGTGGCTGGCATGATGCATTGTGAATACAGGAAAATGCAAAGCTTTCTCTGACTGGACGAGGTGTAGGGGCGGGGCTGTGATGTAACACTCTCCACCTTGTCTAATTAGTTTCTTGGTAGTAGAACGAAGCCGGTGAGTGAAGTTGTTGGTGCAGGGATATTTTTGCATGCTTTTGTTTTTTTCTTTTTTTTATATTAGTGACGATCTCTCGTGCTATAGGCTGGACAGTAACAGATTATAGTTTTTACAGTGAGGAAGTCACAGGAGACATCAGTGACTCAATGGATTTCGTGCTTTTGAATTTTGCCGAAATGAACAAGCTCTGGGTCCGCATGCAGCACCAGGGCCACAGCCGGGACAAAGAGAAGAGAGAGCGTGAACGGCAAGAACTACGGATCCTGGTGGGAACCAACTTAGTCCGGCTCAGTCAGCTGGAGGGAGTAAACGTTGAAAGATACAAGCAGGTATTTTTTTTTTTTTTTTTTATTTGGCATTGCTCACTTGCAGCCTTTTTTAATAGTTTTTCCTTCTTGCTGAAACTTTGTAAATAAAGTTAATCAAATTACCTGTATGGGAAAAATTATTCGACTCGCCTTCAGTGATGCAGAGGCTGATGTCTTCATCCTCCCACAAAGCCCCAGGGAATGTAGAGTACTCTAAATCTCTTGAGAAGATGCCGCAGCACAGTGCTGTAAGCATCCTTCTGTGATATTTGGAGTGCTCCACATTCCCCAAATCTTGCTGGAAGGAGGATGACGGCAATCACATCTTGGCACTGCAGGCAGAAGAAAAGGCAAGTATAATATTTTTTTTCTTCCCCCTTCTTTACAGAAATTATACAAGGGGGGAGGGGACAAATGTAAAAAGCAGAGCCAAGTTTTTGGTGGATGGTCTGCTTTAAAGTGTATCTAAACCCAAGAACAACACAGCTTACCTGTCCTTAGATGTGGTTGGATTCATTTGTTTTCTTGTTTAACCACTTGTCCATCGACAGGTACGTCGCTGGGCGTTCATTGGGTATACCGGAGTGACGCCTGCCGCTGCAGGTGTCACGCTGGTGGTCGGCTCTCTTGTAATAGCGATTGAAGCGGCGTTCCAGCTGCTCAATTGCAAGAAGTGGGAGGGGACATAACCTGTAAAGGCTTTTAAAGCATCATCTTTGGGTAGTAAAATGTATGTTTTTTGCCATTACACAGGCATTTGCAATTTTAAAACGTGACATGTTTGGTATCTATTTACTCAGTGTAACATCATCTTTTATATTTTACAAAAAAAAAATGGGTTATGTATTGTTTTTTGCAATAAAATTTAAAAAAGTGTATTTTTTTTTCCCCATAAAATTGCATTTGAAAAACCACTGTGCAAATACTGTGTAAGATAAAAAAAAAATTTAGAAACCCACCAGGGTCTCTGATTTAAAAAAAATATATAATGTTCGGGGGTTCTAAGTAAAAAAAAAACAAAACAAATTGGTTGTTACATGTGAACAAAAAGTGCCAGATATGGCAATCCCCAGATATCCCCAAAAGGAGAAGTTCCACTATAAGGACTGCTCCCCATTAATGATTGGCACCTTTGGGGGGGATCGGGTACCCGAATTTGACAGGTATCCGCTCCCACTTCTGGTCCAATCGCTAGGCGATCGGAAACAGAAGGTGCCCTCCCTCCCTGTTGTCTTTTGGGACACATGACAGGTCCCAGAAGACTACAGGACCATTCATGAAGCGCAACGCTTCTTACACATGCGCAGTGGGTACCCGGCTGTGAAGCCACAAGCTGTCACAGCTGGGTGCCCACACTGAAGATGCTGGGCCTCCAGGAATACAGGACGGCCGATGAAACGGGCTGCAGGGGACACACCGCGGGACCGAGGGACAGGTAAGTGGCTGTTTTATAAAAGTCAGCAGCTACAGTTTTTGTAGCTGCTGACTTTTATTTTTTGACAGGGTGAGTGGAACTCCGCTTTAAGGCCTTTTTTTTTTTTTTTTAACTTTTTATTTTCACCTGGAGATCCTGCCTCTAACACACACTTCCTGTCCTATTTAGAAAGCAAATAAGCTGGATTTTTGGTGGCCTGTGGACTAGTCCCAGCATAGGGCAATTGTAGCTTCTTTAGATTCTTGAATTACTTTTTTTCTTTACTTGAGTTTTTTGTTTCTTCCAGATTGTTTTGCCTGGGATACTAGAACAAGTGGTGAACTGCAGAGATGCACTTGCCCAAGAATACCTCATGGAGTGTATCATACAGGTAAGCGAGTGTATTTTCTGACACATTCCCTTCAATGCTGCACAATGCTGTTAAAGTGTTACTAAACCCACAACAGTACAATCAGTCTGTATATGCAGTAAAGCATGATTGTTATACTCACTGTGGAACGTAAGGGGTTAATCCTCTGCATTGTGTAAAAAGGCTGTTTGATCCTGTATTCTCTGCCCCTCCTCTTGTTGAAATGACCACCTGATACAGACTGAATCTGTAGTCACATGCTCAGTTTGGTGTGTATTACTAGAGAGGTTTTTTTTCTTTCTTGGGAGAGTACATGTGATCAGCACTCTCCAGACAGAGAGTCAAGGGTTTCACATCCTCCTAGAGCAGAAAGAAAACTCCTCCTACAAGCTTTAACCAGTGCTCTGCTGAAGTCACAAGACTGCTATATACTGCTGATGAAAAAAGGTATTTAGCAGTTTATATTTACTAAAATAATTGCATTTCCATGTTCTGTGTATTGTGGGAGACCAGCTGTAGTGAATGCAGGGTCCGGGGAGACCGGATATAGTAAAGGCAGGGTCCGGGGAGAGCGGATGTAGTGAATGCAGGGTCCTGGGAGAGCGGATGTAGTGAATGCAGGGTCCGGGGAGAGCGGATGTGGTGAATGCAGGGTCCAGGAAGAGCGGATGTAGTGAATGCCGGGTCCGCGGTGAAGCGGATGTGGTGAATGCAGGGTCCGGGAAGAGCGGATGTAGTGAATGCCGGGTCCGCGATGAAGCGGATGTAGTGAATGCCGGGTCCGCGGTGAAGCGGATGTAGTGAATGCCGGGTCCGCGGTGAAGCGGATGTAGTGAATGCCGGGTCCGCGGTGAAGCGGATGTAGTGAATGCCGGGTCCGCGGTGAAGCGGATGTAGTGAATGCCGGGTCCGCGGTGAAGCGGATGTAGTGAATGCCGGGTCCGCGGTGAAGCGGATGTAGTGAATGCCGGGTCCGCGGTGAAGCGGATGTAGTGAATGCCGGGTCCGCGGTGAAGCGGATGTATTTCTGTGCATCAAAGTAAAAAATGCCCAGTACCTATCCTACCCACCCCCATCCCTAAACACTTACTCCATTCACCACTGCAGCTTTGCCTCGGCTGCAGCACAGCTCCACCTCACTTCCTAGTCTCACAGGAGACACGGAGGGCAGCGGGAGCCATAGGCTGCTGCTGCTCTCAGTCAAACTCCTGTGAGGAGTGGGGCATGACTTAACAGCTCTGTGCACCTCTATGGATGCACACAGCCTGGCTTGGGAGCGCTCATGCATGATTTAGTTTCTCTTTAACTTCTTTTTTTGGGGTGAGGGAGAATCCTGGCATTTCGCTTTAAAACCCAAACTCCAGCCTTTTTATTCTTTCTTTTGGATAAAGTTGGGAAGGGGTGTAATGGGCTAGACATTCCATTTCATTTTGGTTGTCT
Source organism: Staurois parvus (assembly GCF_062004578.1). NCBI lineage: Eukaryota > Metazoa > Chordata > Amphibia > Anura > Ranidae > Staurois > Staurois parvus. The sequence continues at coordinate 56,514 of NW_028319684.1, read as the reverse complement.
GTTTCTTGTTTAAGAGATTTACCCTCTTGCCCTGTGTTTGAGTGCTAAGCCGGCAATACATCGTTTGAAAATAGGCCAGTTCAGTAGGGACCGGTCGAAGTTTGATCCCTGTATGGGCAGGGAGGTTGTCCAGAAGTCAATCTACTGAACAACTCTGATTTTCTTCACTTGATCCGTGCTGTAGGCTATAACCTGCAATGCTGATCGGTGCATTCTGATGATGGGGAAGTCTCTCTACTGTCAGAATACAATTGCTCAGCTGGGAGGATTCCCCCATCCACATAGAGCACATGTGTCAAACACAAGCCATATCCGGGCTTCCAGGCCATTTTATGTGGCCCTCGCAATTCTCCTGTAGGTGCGGCACAACCCCCCATCTCGTGCAGCAGACAGAAGGACAGAACTACTCTGCCAGTTCCAGTGCTTCTCCTTCTCCGTGCAGGCACAGAGAGGCTCATCTCTAACACCCCCCCACCTACGGGGAGGGTGGTGAGAGAGAGAGCCAGAAGCTTTGATTCAGTCCTCCTGTGATGGTAGAGATGCAGTAATGACTAGGCCTCACTTGGCAGTGTCCTGGGAGTATTCCAGTCAGGCTTCATGAGGCACATAAATGCAACCACCTATAGCAAGGACATTATTCAACTTTAGTCAGAGACACACAGTTTATTATCCACAGACACCCCTTATCTGTGTAGGCACACTTCTGGTAAAGGTGAACTGACACTTTAAATTTTATGTTGTTACTAAAACCAGTAATATTCATATGCAAAGGCAATTATTTAATATAATAAAGAGTAGTTATTTTTATATAGTCTGACAGATACAACCCGCCCTTTGAGGGCAACCATAATGCTGATACGGTTCATGATGAAAAGTCCATGGGAAGTAAAGTTTTTTGTTTTTTTTTTTTGTTCAACTGTCTCATCTATGGGCTACCCTAGACAAATTAGGAAGTGAGGGCAGAACCCCACCAACATGGCAATACAATTTATTAGTGCATTGGACCCTTTTTCCTAAAATTTCTAAATACTGTGTTTTAAGGACCCAGCTATGAGAGCTGTACTTTAGAGAGCTGCCTACAAAATATCATCCCATACCCAATTTGGGACACCCTATTGGAGCCAGAAATCCTGCACTCCTATGACAATTATATTGTCTGTGTTCCCTACTGGGTGATTACTTCCTTTCTGAGCAGACTTTATAAAAAGCAGTAAAGGGAAATATCCGCAATGGGCACCCAGACCATACCATACCTTTCTTATTTTTATTTTGGGTGTTTTTATCTTTGTTTTAGGTCTTTCCTGATGAATTCCACCTCCAAACACTGAATCCTTTTCTCCGTGCATGTGCTGAACTTCACCAAAATGTGAATGTAAAAAACATCATCATCGCTTTAATTGACAGGTAATCCCACATTCTGAGGTTGCAGTTCTGCTATGGTATTTGGCTGTATTTTTTTCCTTTTCGCTTGCGTTGCTTTGAGCCATCTGTTGAGATCTGTTCTCTGTTCCCTCCTCCATAGATTAGCGCTGTTTGCGCACAGGGAAGATGGACCTGGCATCCCAGCAGATATAAAACTGTTCGACATTTTCTCGCAGCAAGTGGCCACAGTCATACAGGTGAGGAATAGAGAGCATTCTTTGTTTTTTTTTTTTTTTTGTTTGTTTTTTGAAAGTTCTCATCTATCCAGATCACATTATGGTCAGCAGTAGTTGGTCATATTCTCATATACTTGTTATATAATGGTACAGGCTTCTTGTAGATTACCAATGGACATCAGGATGACACCCCACCATTTATATCCATACAGACAGCACTGATGCCTTAAAGCGGAGTTTGCCTGTCCGTCCCCCCCCCCCCCCCCGTCCAAAAGAAATAAATTAAGTCAGCAGCTACAAATACTGTAGCTGCTGACTTTTAATACTAGGACACTTACCTTTCCAGGGATCCAGCGGTGTCCTCACTCCAAGCCAATTCTTCAGTCGGCTGTGGGGTGAGGATACTATGGTTTTCAACAGTAGTGAGTGCTGTAATTTTTTAAAGAAACATACTGTAGCTTACCAGCTCCTGGATGTGCATTCGTTTTTCTTTTTTTCAGTCCTTTTTTTTTTTTTAACTTTTTTTTTTTTTACTTGGTAATCCTGCCAGTAACACACTTCCTATCCTAGGATGACAAGCTCTCTCACTGTACTCTGGGGCAGCAGCATTGTCGCCTTGATACAGGAAATTTAACACTACAGAATTCCTCCTCTCACCAGTGTCAGCATTGCTAGTGTTGTTGAGCTTGAAGGCCCCAGGAAGTAGGAGATCCTGGGGACTCAGGTGCAGAAAAAGATTTATATCTAAAATATGAATGTTCATTCGTTTATTGTCTCCTTCCTCCCCTAGTCTCGGCAGGACATGCCCTCCGAAGATGTTGTGTCCTTGCAAGTATCTCTCATTAATCTGGCTATGAAGTGTTATCCTGACCGAGTAGATTATGTGGATAAAGTGTTGGAGACTACTGTGGAAATATTTAACAAGCTGAACCTTGAACAGTAAGTAGACATAAATTACAGGCCTTGTAGATGAAAGATTCAGAATTTCTCCAGCCACCGGAGTGATCCATGTAAGTGTAGCAGTTTTTATTTCAAAAAGTATTACATTTTCAGAAAGAACTGTGTAGCATTAAAGCAGAACTCCACCCTTATCTTTTTGTATTGCACAGTTGTGAAAGCTTCCCAGCTGGAATTGCTTGCTCTGATTTCACGGCAAACTGAACTTTTTACGCTGAGTCTTAGAAGCTGCATCAAGTCAGACAAAGCCCGCCTCACTTCCTGGAGGACATCCAGCATCATCTAAGCTTTCCTTCCCAGCCTGGTTGTTCCTGACCTACCATTTTCATTTCCACGTGCGCAGTCTTCCAGAGCAGTGTGCCCGAGCTGACAGGGAGGAGAGCTGTTCGTAAACAAAACAGTCCTCCTCCCCGTTAGAGATGCTCGGTAATCACCAGTTGCCTGCGTGTAATCACCAGCCGAGACCTGGTGATTGACAGCTGTGGCCGCGAATGGCTGCGCGGGTAGGGTGTGCTTATGGCTCGTGTGCACCCCCTACCCAGAGATGCAAAATCAGTGTATATATACGTGATTTTGCGCTCCCTTGCTGCCATGTAGCAGTATATCTGCTATAGGGCATCGGGAAAGCAGTTAAACTTCAGGTTTATTTTATGTGCTCACATCTAGGTTGCAAGAAACTCATCCAAAGATTAAGCAACCTATTTTAAAGCTTATGGAAAATATGTCTGGCTCCATCTTGAAGGGGGCAGGTGGTCGCTCATTGGGGTATTTTGAATTATCAGGTATAGAACAGTGTTAGAATCATGGGGCACAACAGAAGATTTTTGTGCCAAGGAAAAAAAAGTGAGGTCAGCAGTGGCACCCATGGTGAAAGAAAATACATGAACTCCTTGCCTACCGGGCACTTATACCCCCTTCCTTACCAGGCCATTTTTCAGCTTTCAGCGCTGTCGCACTTTGAATGACAATTGCACGGTCATACAACACTGTACCCATATGACATTTTTTATAATTTTTTTTTCACACAAATAGAGCTTTCTTTTGGTGGTATTTACTCGCTGCTGGGTGTTTTTTTTTATTTTTTGCGCTATAAACAATAAAAGAGCAAAACATTTGAAAAAAAAGAAGTTTTTCTTTGTTTCTTTTATAAATTTTTGCAAACAGGTAATTTTTCTCCTTCACTGATGTGCTTTGATGGGGCGGCACTGATAGGCGGCACTGCTGGGAGGCACTGATGGATAACACTGATGGGCACAGGTTTGTGGCACTGTTGGGCACTTGTGGGTGGCACTGATCATCAGTGCCGATTCCTCCTCTGACATCTGCCGTGGTTTTCGGCAGTATTTTCCTCACGCTGTGACAGCGTGAGGAAAGTGCAGCCGATTACCGGCAATTGCATTTCCCGGTGATCAGTGTGTCATTGGACACGGCTGATCACGTGGTAAAAGGCCTTTTACCATATCACATGATCAGCTGTCTCCATAGGACACAGCGATCACGGAGATCGCCGGGGGCGCGCAGGAGAGCGCGTTCTGGGAGGACGTCATATGACGTCCACCCAGAACTGGCCGGCCGCAGTGAAGCTGTCATTCGGCTATCTGCGGTCGGCAAGTGGTTAAGGGTATTTGTCATGCAGCAATAAAAATAACATCAGTCTATTACATGGCACTTGTAGTAGGTGTGCAAAACATATTTCAATATCTCCAAGCAGTCAGAATGTCATAGTTTCTAGTATGGAGTTCATAACATTAGCTAGCAGTTCTCTGTGAGGCAGGTGAGCGTCACAGCTTTAAGCAATTGATGTGCTTTGTACACCTATCCTGATGAAGTGGCAGTTACTGTGCCATGAAATGTGTTGATGTTTTATACTGTTGAATAACAAATGTCTACCTTTTGATGAAATCACTTCAAAGAATCATCTTTCACTGTGTGTGCCTCTGCTGACCTCCATTTTCTTCTTAGGGGAAAAAAAAACCTTTCACTCTGTTGTAGATGAAAGGCTGCTGAAGGATTTGATTGCAGAAAGATAATGTTTGTAGCTGGCATCGTCTGCCCTGTTCAGCCTGGAAGTAAATGAAACATGTGGCCAATACTTGAGTCTTCAGCTCAGGTCCTTTTTATTGTTTTCAACTTTTATTTAAAAGGAATCTGGCCTGTTCATTTTGCATAATGTGTTAGTTTGATTGTGCTAAATGTAGTGTGTTCTATGTTACCTTTGTTTAACCTCTTGGCGCCGGCTGAACGCAAATGTGCGGCCTCCCGGCGTCTGGGCCTAGACGCCGAGCGGCCGCATATTTGCGTTCTATTAAAAAAAAAACACGTGCTGAGAGCGCATGCTCCCAGCACACACGTTCGGTACTCACGGAAAGGTCCCGATCTCCTCTTTTGATCTGGACCTTTCCCAATCATGTGACAGCAAATCACGGCGGTCACATGACCCTAAAACCCTGCTCCGGCTTCTGGAACCCTTAAAGGGCCGGGAGGTGCCGGCGCCAAGGGGTTAAATAAAGCAAAAGGGAACCTGCCCCTTTAAGAACAAATATTTTTAGCTGTGTACATAGCATCTGCTTATATATCAGTAAAGTGTTACTAAGCCCAGGACCCTGCATTCACTATATCTGGTCCCCCCTACAGTACAGAGAACATGATAATGCAATTATTGAAATTAAAAACTGCTAAATACCTTTTCTCATTAGCAGTCATGTGACTTCTATCAGTGTCCAGCCGAGCACATGTTAAAGCTTGTAGGCGGAGTTCTCATTTTGCTCTAGGTGGATGCAGAGCCCCTGACCTGGACAGTGCTGATTGTCCCTTTGCTGATCACATACGTTCTCCCAAGAAAAATACACACCAAACTGAGCATGTGCAGAGTGACGCCACACGATATGTCTAATCGGGAGATAAGAGGGGGACACTGGAAGAAGGGGAGGATCAGAGAAGTTGGGATCAAACACAGTTTTACACAGTGCAGAGTATTAACCCCTTAGGTTCCACAGTGATTATAGCAAGTATGCGTTACTGCATATGCAGACTGATTTTACTGTTGTGGGTTTAGTAACACTTTAAAAAATGCCCGATCTATTTTTCTTTTCTTTTTTTTTTTGGGGAGACATTTTTTTCACTTCCTGTTCTAAAGACCCACCAGGAAGTGAAAGGAAATCTCCAAAGTGAGGAAATAATCCCTTCTAGAACAATTGCCACAATAGATTTTATCCTTTTTTTCTGTTCCAGCAACAACTGTAAAATTTTGGATTTCCTGTCATTTTCTGTCATGGTGACAATGATTATCAGGAAAAATTAGAGCAGGTGAATCTCCCCAGCGGGGATACAAACAGCAATAATAACTTTTTGAGGGTTCAGACTTTTCCCTTCTGTATCACTAGAGAAAAACAAATCTTTGGCTAGAGTTCAACTTAATCACATGTATACCAGACAATATTTCAACTTAATGGATACAAACTGTCAGTGCTCGGCAAGTGAAAGATTACCAAGAACTAGTAAAGTACTTCCATCTAGAGTCCATTTGAGTGTTCCCCTAATAGATAGTAATATTCATAAATTTGCAGTTCTCTTCAGATTGGGAAATCCTTACACAAAAAATCCTAAAGGACAGATAGAAAACACACTGGCATTGTGTGACCTCTTCAATAAAGCTTTATGAACTGGATCACCGATTGTGAAGCCAGGTCTTCTCACCCAAAATCGGTACATGACCTCAACCCTACTGAACGCTCTTAGGATAAACTGAAACACTGCGAGCCAGGTCTTCTCACCTAACATCAGTAGGTGACCTCAGTCCTACTTAAACACTTTTGGAATGAACTGGAACTCCAATTCTGAGCTAGGTCTTCTCACCTGATATCAGTACCTAGACCTCAGTCCTGAACACCTTTGGGATGAACTGGAACACCAATTGTGAGCCAGGTCCTTTCACCTGACATCAGTACGTGACTTCAGTCCTACTAAAGTCCTTTTGGGATGAACTGGAACACAAACTGTGAGCCAGGTCTTCACACCTAACGTCAGTACCTAGACCTCATCTCTACTTTGGGCTGAGCTGGAACACCAATTGCAAGCCAGGTCTTCCTCAGCCCTACTGAGCACCTTTGGGATGAAATGGAACACCAATTGCGAGCCAGGTCTTCCTCCGCCCTACTGAGCACCTTTGGGATGAACTGGAACACCAATTGCAAGCCAGGTCTTCACACCTAACGTCAGTACCTAGACCTCGGCCCTACTTTGGACTGAGCTGGAACACCAGTTGCAAGCCAGGTCTTCCTCGGCCCTACTGAGCACCTTTTGGAAAGAATTGGAACACAAATTGCAAGCCGGGTCTTCACACCTAACGTCAGTACCTAGATCTCAGCCCTTCTGAACACCTTTGGGATGTACCGGAGAACTGATTGCAAGCCATGTCTTCCTTGGCACTAATGACTACCTTTTGAGAGGTCAGCAGAGCCACACACAGTGGAAGATGAATATCAATGGTGTTCCAGTTCATCCCAAAGATAATCAGTTGGGCTGATGTCTAGTTACTGACATTAGATGTGAAGGTCTAGCTCATAATTGGTGTTCCAGTTCATCCCAAAAGTGATAAGTAGGGCTGAGGTCTAGGTACTGATGTTTGGTGTATGAAGACTTGAATCACAAATCGTGAGCGAGGTCTTCTTATCTATCATCATTACCTAGACCTCAGGCCTACTGAACACCTTTTGGGATGAACTTGAACACTGATTACGAGCCAGGTCTTCCTGAGTCCTGCTGAACACCTTTGGGATTAACTGGAACACAGATTGTGATCCAGGTCTTCTCACCTAACATCAGTACCTATACCTTTGCTCTAATGACCCCTTGCGATGAACTGGAAAACCCATTGCAAGCCATGTCGTCTTCTTGAACTTTAGTACCGGACCTCACAAGTGGGCACACGTTCCCACAGACACACTTCAAAAACTTATAAAAAGCTTTCCTACAGGACTGGAGGCTTTAATTGCCACAAATGGGGGCCAATTCCATATTAATGGCCATGCTTTTGGAATGGAATCTCAAAGAAGCTCATAGAGGTGCGATTATGGTCAGGTCCACCAGCTTACTGCCCTGCTGCTCTGTTTGGCTGCTGGGGATGAAGAGGAAACTCTGATCTCCAAGGCATGAACTGGCAAGTCAGCAGGGTTGCGATCTCTTCTCTCCACCATGTGACAGTGCTGAATCCTGAGCTGCCAGTTCCTGCACACCAGTGCTGTCCTGTTGGAGGGAAGGAAGTCTTCTCCCATACATTCAAGTAGGTGGTATGTTTCTTTGCTCCTGACTGCTGACTAGAACTGCAGAGGGAGAGGAAAGGAAGGGCACAGTTTGTACTACTGATGTAGAGTCTTTAGAAGGGTTAACCCCCCCCTCCCCTTTTTCCCTTTTTTTTTTTTTTTTGATCCTTTTAATAATGAATCTTTTTCTGATCTCTGACTACATTAGTGTTAAGAGCAGAACCTTTCTTTTTATAGATCTAACTTTTATCTCTGTCATCTTTCTTTGCATTAGTCAGACAAGTACATGTCTATTCTCCATAATGCCACACAAAAAAAAAAAAAAAAGCCATGTCGTACAAAGAGTACCTATACTGTACTGTGTAATGATTTGTAATTGTATTCTATTCTATTCTATGTATCTCGTTATTTATTAGTCACCTATATGGTGCACATAGGTACACCCTAGATATATAATTTGGGGGGTTTCATTATACTGTGTTTCCCCGAAAATAAGACCTACCCCAAAAAGTAGACATAGTGCTATTTTTGGGAATTGCTGAAGTAGAAGACCTACCCTCAAAATAAGACCTAGTTGTGACCAGCTGTTCCACCACCTCCGGCACTGGCCCTGTGCACACCAATATCTACTGTCTCCTATAAACACAGAAGTGCGGCTTTTGTGTTTCCAAGTGACAATCCCTCTTGTAAGTAACAGCACCATCTGCTCCCACAGAACCCCCCTAGCTCTGTACTCTCTGTGGGACAGGGAAGGAACAGATATCTGCGGGTGCAGGGTGCAGTGTGTTTAGGGGTGGGGTGGGGAATCTCATCCTGCAGCCTAATGCATGGAAGCCAATGCCCCAGGAGTGATCACCGGCCAATGGGGAAGAGGCGGAGTGGTGAGTGCGCTTGGTGCACTGTGTGGGAAGATAGGACCCAAAGCTCACTTCTGCATCCCCTGCAACTCACCCCTGCCCCCTGTCTGTGGCTCATCTCTGCCCCCTGTCTGTGGCTCATCTCTGCACCCTGTTTGAAACTCACCTGTCAATTCACCTCTGCAACAACTGTCATCTGTCATCAGCCGGCCCTCTCTATAGTAACCCTCATCCACAACTGCCTGAAGCTCATCTCTGCACCCCCTGTCCACAACTGTACATTAAAAAAAAATAAGACCTACCCCGAAAATAAAACTTGGTCTTTTATTTTTTTTTTTGGCTCAAAAAAACAAAAAACCAAAAAAAAAACACTATGTCTTACTTTAGGGAAACACGGATACATGATTTTCATGTTGATTCTATTCTAGATGTATTTTGGTATTTATATGTTCTTTTTGTGAAGTTTTCTTTGTAGCGCAGTACCATATTATTATATCTAACTATTGTCCATTGTGGTATGTGGTGTTATCAGCTGTGTTTAGAGTTTGACATTCTGAGTGCAGGAGGACGATACAGTTATAATCTGTACTGTTTTTGCCTATTGGTAAAGGCTAGCCAGATTCAAGGCCATTTTTACCTTTTTGTGCTTTTTTGGCCTAGAACAAATATATTCTGTGCACATTTCTCTCTTAATTCTGGTCTAATGATTTGAGATGATAATGGAACAAGTTGCTCTGGAAACCGTTTTCTAACAGGCTGTTGTACCTTGTTACTGGGTGAGCAAATCATCCCGGCGATCTTTGCGCAAGATCACCAGATGTGTTTCTTTTTCTAGAACTGAAGTCAGCCTTCCCTCTGCTATGTCTCTGCTAGAGTTTAAAATAGAATTTAGATCTTTTTATAAAATCTCATCGCATTGTCTGAGTCATTGCAAAAGGTCGGGAACATTGTTAAAGTGGAAGGCAAGTCAAAACCTAACTAAGGACGGCACAGTGGCTAAATGGTTAGCACTTCTGCCTGGCAGTACTCGGGTCGCTGGTTCGAATCCCAACCATGGCACCACCTGCCTGGAGTTTGCATGTTCTCCCTGTGCCTGCGTGGGTTTCCTCCGGGTAGCCCAGCTTCCACACTCCAAAGACATGCTGGTAGGTTAATTGGCTCCTGTCTAAATTGTCCCTAGTATGTGTATGTATGAATGTAAGTTAGGGACCTTAGATTGTACACCCCTTGAGGGTTAGGGACTGATGTGAATGTACAATATGTATGTAAAGTGCTGCATAAATTGACGGCGCTATAGAAGTACCTGAAATAAATAAATAAGTTTAAAGTAGAATTTTACTCACATTGGCTCCAGCGATGTGGCGTCCCCCAGCTCACCGCCTGGCTGCTGACATCTTTGTGCAGCCAGATTCTGGGTCTCAATCGCCAGCCACTGTCATTGTCTGGCGGGGTAATATCATATCCGCTCTTTCGCATGAGTTCAGTCAGATTGCCGAACTTGTACAGTGAGCTGCACGTGTGTGGAAAGGCAGGGAAGTATCTTTAATTTATCATTTATTATAGGTACTTATATAGCGCCATCAATTTGCGCAGCGCTTCACATCTATATTGTACATTCACATCAGTCCCTAACCCTCAAGGGGCGTACAATCTAAGGTCCCTAACTCACATTCATACATACTAGGAGCAATTTAGGAAGAAGTCAATTAAACTACCAGCATGTGTTTGAAATGTGGGGGGAAACCGGAGAACCCAGAGGAAACCCAAGCAGGCAGGTAGTGACGTGGCTTTGACTCCCAATCAGCAACCCTAGTGCTGCCAGGTGGAAGTGCTAACCACTTAGCCACTGTGCTGCTTTTTGATGCAGAAAAGACAAACCATGTGTCTTCTGCATGCAAAATTCCTGCCTGTTTGTCCATCTTTAATTCTGGGCTTAAGTTCCACTTTAAATCTACTTCCACCTCCATTTTAAAACCTGTTCTGTCTACCCTGTAAAAGGAAAGGTACTTACCTATTTTGAAGTCGCTTGCCTTCCCCTTTTAGGCCCTGGGTAGGCTGTGATACATTCTGTTCAGAGCTGAGGTGTCTCTCCCTGTTTCCACATGACAGTGCTGAACCAATCACTAAGCCCCAGCACTGTCCCATGCTTCTTAACCCCTCGCCCTCCAGAGGATTTACCCTCCTTCCTGACCAGGCCATTTTTTGCGTTACTTTAACTGACAATTGCGCGGTCATGCAGCGCTGCACCCAAATAAAATTTGTGGCCTCTTTTTCCCACAAATTGAGCTTTCTTTCGGTGGTATTTGATGGCCTGTGTGTGTGTTGTTGTTGTTTTTTTTTTTTTTTAATTTTTCGTGCTATAAACAAAAAGACCGAAAAAAACTATATTTTTGACTTTTTGTTATTACACATGTCCAGTAAAAAAAATTTCAAAAATTAAATTTCATCATAAATTTAAGACAAACTGTATTCTGCTCCATGTCTCTGCTAAATTAGTAAATTTAATTAATTGGTTTACGTGAAAGTTATGTTTACAAATGGCGGTATACATACTGGGACTTTTTTTTTTTTTCAATTTTTACTAATGGCGGCAATCAGCAACTTATAGCGGGACTGCGGCAGGCAATCTGACACTAGGGGGACTGACTTGGTGTCACTGACATCCCCAGTGATACCAATACAGTGATCAGTGCTAATAAAAAGCACTGACACTGTATTAATGGCACTGGGTAGGAAGGGGTTAACATCTGGGGCCATCAAAGGGTTAACTGTGTGCTGTTTTACTTGGGGCTGTGTCTGTGTACTTCACTGTAAGCACAGCTGTGCACAGCCATTCAAAGCACTGTGCACGAGAACTGTTTACTGAAAGTTCTACCCCCCCCCCCCTTTGGAGATCCTTGGCAATCACCGGCCGGCACCTGGTGATTGACAGGTGCGGCCTCGAATGGCGGCGCGGTTAGGAAGCACACACGCGCCCCCTACCCGGAAATGCAAACTCATGTGTATATATACGTGATTTTGCGCAGCTGTGCTGCCCCGTAGCAATATTTCTGCTAGAAGGTGGACAGGGAGCGGTTAATACTGTGATGTACTGAGTATTTTCTTTGCTTTCCCCGGCCAACTGGATCGATGGGAGTGAAAGAATGGTAAGTGTGCAACTGCGAATGAAGCAATAAAGAAAATGTGATTCTTTGCCCAAAAACACATTTGCGTTAAAGCTTAAGGCCCTTTTCACACGGGCCGGATCCGGTTTTGCTCAGCAGGGGATCTGCCCCCTAATTCCCTGCTGAACGGAGCTGCCGGATGACGGGTCCATCTCTGCTCCGCTTACGTAGAACGGATACAGCCCGCTCTCCTTTATAGGCAGTCGGATGTAAACGGACCAGCTGTCCGTTTACATCCAACTGCTCATAGAGGAAAATGGAGGGTCTGGTTGGGTCCGCCTGTCAGTTTTTCAGGTGACCTGTGTGAAAAGAGGCTGAAAGCAGGACTTCACTCCCACTACACTTTTTTGTTTTGGGGGGGGGAGGGTACCCACTCCTGTAAATTTTGCCTAGATGAGGATGATGCCCTTTAGGAATTTATTCATGAAGAATTGCATAGTTACTGCTCCGGGCCACTGTGCCCCTTCCAGCAGACCCTGTCTTTGCTCCAGGTCCTGCACTACTTACTTGGACTGTACATCTAATTTCAAGGCTCCTATCTGCTGAGTGCCTTCCTGTTCTGTTCGCTGTTTGCCTGTCCAACTTCATTATCAGGAGGCTGGCCTGTGCCTGCTAGATGGCAAAGTGTTATGATCCGCCAGGTGGTGCCTCTGGCAGCCCACTGGACAGACCTACCCAAAGCGTGGAATCTAAGTCCCGGTCTGTGCTTTCACCAGGGCCCCTGATGGTGGGGATGGACTTGTAACCGACCAGGGCCAGGTCACGACCTCCGAGCAGGCCTACCAGTGGCAGAGGCAACCTCCGGGGATGTATAGGTACCGGGAGAGCCAGATGTGAGGAGGACTGCGGGACCTAGCAGGATGGGTCACGGGCAGCGGTCCCGTGGGGTAAGCGAGGTACAGAATCGGCAGGCAGAGAGTAGTCAGGTCACACGCAGGGTCAGCAGGATAAGTCAGTCCGCAGATAGGTCAAACAACCCGAGGATCAGGAGTGGAGAAGGCAGAGTAGTCAGGGCAATCCGAGTCAAATGCAGGAGAAGGCAGCGTAGTCAGGACAATCCGGGTCAAAGCACAGGAGAAGGCAGCGTAGTCGGGGTCAATCAGGGTCAAAATGCAGGTACAGGAACTCAGGATCACAGATAGACCTTGCGGCGATTAGTGACAGTGCAGGGCATCTTTAAATATTGCGCCCTGCACTGTCATTGGCCGTCCAGGACGCGCCCCCGGGCTGTCATTGGCCGCCCAAGGTGCGCCCGCGGCTCCTACTGCGCATGCTCGGCGTCCTGTCATCTGCGGCCCGCCGGGACCTGGTGCTTGTGTCCCGGCGTGAGCCGTCGCCAGTGCACTTGCGCCGGACGAGGAGACGCCGCGTTCCCTGACACAAAGCCATTTTGCCTAGAACCCATAATGGGTTCCTCATGGTTACTGCATCCTCCAGGCCATGGAGCCTCTAAAGTTCTCCCTGGGTATGGGTAGCTGTTCACTCACGGAGAATGTACTTCTAGGAGCAAATTTCTCTTTAAAAAGCGCCATGCACATTCCAGGATAAATATATGATGGCTTTGAGAGCCCTTATGCACAATTTTCTCCTGCTCTTAGTCATTTGCACGTGTAGAGATTTTTATTCCGCTAGGCAGCAGGGACACTTTATCCCGCTGAGTGGTGTTGATGAGGATTTTCTTGAACCCAGATTTATTTTTCTGGCTTGCACTTGGAAGCGTTTGAAATACTGGACATATTTTGGCCTGTGGACCTTTTTAGATTTGATTTTTTTGTGTTTTTACTAAAGGGAGTTATTGCAAGTTTTTTGCTTCGGACTTGTTATTATACCAGCACTGTGGTAAGGTTTACTGTACCTGCACATTCCATGTAAACCAGAGGTATCATTCAGTGTCATGGCCAGTGATACAGTTCAGAAATCTGCTGTTACATGGGGTGCACTGGGATGGGACACAGTCATACTCCTGATCAGCAACAGTTTAGGTGTGCTTACTTAGTGATGGATGTCAGGGCAGCATATCCTTTAACTGAAACCACACTTGGGGAAACCACAGCTTTCCAGCATTAAAGAGTATGTAAACCCAGCATTTCATATTCCTGATATGCGCCTGCTGTACCATGTACTTGTATGAAAAAGTATCCTGTTCTCTTTGTATTGCTTCCTTTGTGTCAGGGCTCCAGGGTATGACCAGAGATATGTGAACTGACGCAGGGAAACGCAGGCTTCAGATATGTTATAAACAATATAATTTATTAATACTAACAATACATAAACGCAGTGCAATACTAAAACATAACACAGTGCAAACGAACCAAACCAAACCACCCACAGATAACAGTACATACAATCCAAGCGTCGTCAGGCAGGCCGGGTCAGTAACAATCGGGCAGGTAGGAACAGGAGGAGCAGGCAGAGAGTAGTTAGGTCACCAGCCGGGTACAGCAACTAACGGGCAGGTAGGTACAGGGGGTCAGGCAGAGAATGGTCGGGGTCACAAGCCAGGGATCAAACAGGAGAAGTCAGCAGAGGTCCGGATCAGGCAGGGTCGGCAACGAATCAGTCAGACAGGAACAGGAATGCAGGTAACAAGATATAGGGGCCCATAGAAAAACACACACCAAGGCACAGACTGCAGGTCTGGCCATCCCTTAAATACACCTGTGATCAGCCTCAGGTGTTTTGGCTGACTGCAGGGTTGAGTCTCTGATTGCTGAGAGCACCCGCTGGCCAGCCCTGGTACTGCAGCCCACAAGGCAGGTGAGTCCCACCATTACTGGCAAGTCCATTCCTGACACTTTGTGTGAAATCCCTGGTGTTCCTGCCAGTCCCTCTGCTTTCCTATTAAAACTGACCACACTAGACATGAGAGCACCGCGTGATCAGTTCTCTAGCAGTGCTGGGAACTCAGCCTGCTCTCCTCCAATCACTTGTCCTGACACTCCTGGTGAGCACTCTTGTAGTCCATTGATTCTTTCTGCTATTCAGTAACTTCTTTCCCATACAAGGTATAGGCAGACCGCTTATGGAGTGTCTGCAGAATCTAGGCATTGCACCTGTAATCTACTGAACGTGGGTGCAATGTCTTATAAAAAAAATATATATTTTTCGTAAAAGATTAACTTCTCCTTTAAAAATGTACAATGTGAATGCTAAAGAGATTGATGAAGGTTTGCATCATACGGAATAGAGAGAAGGTATTAGACCTGGACCACTGAAGAGGTGAGTAGGATAGATCTTCTCCTGCTTCATTTGAATTGTTTTACCACGACAAGGTTGTTTTAAATAGATTATTATTTAAGTTCAGCTCTCCAGTACTCTTCCCCAAGGCAAAGTCTTAGAGAAAGTGTCTAGCTCTGCATAAACATACAGTGAAGGAAATGCGTATTTGATCCCCTGCTGATTTTGAATGTTTGCCCCTCACAAAGAAATGATCAGTCTTAAAAATCGAATGTTCGGTGTATTGTAACACTGAGAGACAGAATACAACAACAAATTCAGCAGAAATGCGTCTAACAAATGACTGATCTGCATGTTCATGAGGGAAATAAGTATTTGATCCCCTTTCATTCAGCAGGATTTCTGGCTACCAGGTGTCTTTCATACAGGTAACAAGCTGAGATTAGAAGCAGTCTCTTAAAGGGAGTGCTGCTAATCTCATTTTGTTACCTGTATAAAAGACACCTGTCGGCAGGGGAGCAAATACGCATTTCCTTCACTGTATGGTAGTCAGAGAACTTTGGAAGCACCTGGTCCTGTTTGTAAAAGAGAGCCCTACATACACTATAGCTTCTTTTTCTTTCTCTTTTTTAGCATTGCCACCAGCAGCGCCGTCTCCAAGGAGCTCACCCGACTTCTGAAGATTCCCGTGGACACGTACAACAATATTCTGACTGTGCTAAAGCTCAAACACTTCCATCCGCTGTTCGAGTACTTTGACTATGAGTCTAGAAAGAGTATGAGCTGCTATGTGCTAAGCAGTGCCTTGGAGCACAACACAGAGATCGGCTCTCAGGAACAGGTAATGTCTGCACTCCAGCCTCGAGATACCATGTTCTCCCTTGTCCCAGGTTTCAGTAATTGCACCTTCCCTGCCAGGAAGAGCTGCTTGCCATCTTATTTTTTTTGTTATGCTTGATTCACCAACATTGGTGAGCTTCCATGTATAGATGTTGCTGTAAATTTAAAGCCCACCACCATTTTTTTTTGGTATGGCTACTTTTTTCCTTGCAGTGTTATGTCCTGTCATGTGACGACAGCTCCTTTTCCTTAGGTAGTGGGTGGGTGCTAAATTCTGCAGAAAGTGGCACTGTTACTTATTTTCAGGTACTTATATAGCGCCGTCAATTTACGCAGCGCTTTACATATATATATTGTACATTCACATCAGTCCCTAACCCTCAAGGGGCGTACAATATTGACCAAGCCAGAAAATTACTGAGCTAGATGTATTTTACACAATGTACTACACTAAGGTCCCTAACTCACATTCATATGTACACATACTAGGGCTAATTCACCTACCAGCATGTCTTTGGAGGGTGGGAGGAAGCTGGAGTACCTGGAAGAAACCCACACAGGCACAGGGAGAACATGCAAACTCCAGGTAGGTGGTGCTGTGGCTGGGATTCGAACCAGCGACCCTAGTACTGCCAGGGGGAAGTGCTAAGCATTTAGCCACTGTGCTGCCCATGTTATCTGCAGGAGTTTCATGTGATTCTAGGGTGCTTTGACTAACCCTGGGGGGGGGGGGGGTCAGTCCCTGACATCCTGGGCTTTAAAGTGTGTTTTATGACACTAGGGATCATTCAGTCCTCACACACTAGACAATGTTGTCAAGCGATCTTCAGTCTGTGATGTGTACTTAATAGAGCAGGGCAAAACTGATACCATGTATAAGGGGAAACTCCGTGTGCAGTAGTACCAAAAAAAGAAGCAGGAAAAAAAAAAAAAAAAGCTGCTAGCACTAGGATCTTCGGTACCAAATCTTCAGAGGTGTATAAAAAGCACAGCGCTAAATACATAAATTACGAATACAAATTATAACTGTATTCTTTTAACATTTTTTTTTTAAACACAACTCTATATCATCCCAAAGAAAATGGTCCAAAAAAAAAAAAAACCCACATAAAAAGTGTAATAACAAAAAAAAAGTACGTGTGCTCATGTATCTACACAAGAGAAGATGAGCCCTCTATTAAAGGCCACTCCCCCTGATGACGAAACATGTTAGTGGGGGGGCCGGCAGTAGTGACATCTGCACACGCGCTGACACCGGAAGCGAGACAACGGCTGATCGATATTTGTGACACATTGTGAATTTGCTTTTTTTGCCTCACATCCTAGTGAGTGTGTACTTTTTAATGTTTTAAAAAATCTTGAACTTGATTTTGCTACTACTATGAAACTCTTTTCCCCTTTTTTGTATGGCTTTTTGTCTGTGGGGATTGCTGGAGCCCTTGATCGGACACCCATTGGGAGATCTGTGGAAGCCAGGCGTCGGTGTGATCTTTAGGGCTGTATGACCATATCTTCATAAATGGTCACATATTTTCTCTTTTTTTCTGGTGGAAGATTAGGATGGATGATGATCTCTACTTGATGTTTGAATAATAGCGATTTGTCTTCTCTTGTGTGGTCACTTGGGTACGCAGACTTTTTTCATTGCACTTAAATATTAAGAGTTTTTTCTTTTTTGGACCATTTTCTTTTTATACGGACACTTTGGAATAATCTATAGTTGTATTTATAATTTATATTATTATTTTTTTAATATATTCGTATTTATGTTTAGCTCTGCACCTTCTTCTAAACACAACTGATACCATGCTTTGGAATTGGAAAGATTGTTCAGCATTCTGGCCTGTGTTTGGCTGTTTGCAGTAGAAACTGGTGAACCATCCTACAAATTATACCAATCATGAGCGTGCTTCAGCATGAAATGTCACACAATTTTGTTTTGGTTCATTACGACACTCTATAATTACTTTTGAGAACAGGTCAAAATGGACGTCGATATTTGTGGCTGGTTTTTGGCAAGTTTTAGAAAACCTTACTGAAATTCTGCTACGTATAGGTATATGATTGCCTTCCTTGCTTTATAGGTGGATGCTATCATGAATTTAGTGTCAACACTGATCCAAGACCAACCAGACCAGCCAGCCGAAGACCCCGATCCAGAGGACTTTGCAGAAGAGCAGGGCCTTGTGGGCCGCTTTATTCACCTATTGAGGTCGGATGATCCCGATCAACAGTACCTGGTGAGGAAACCTATGTGCTAGTTTTTATAATTCTTGATTTCCTTCGTAACATCTGTTACTTGTACATATTTGCCCCATGTGTTTTCTTTCATTTATATTGAGGGACACAGGAATTCTGTTTCTTACAGGAGGATTGGACACTGGCAGACCTACCTATAATAAGGCTTACCAGTAGGTACAGTGAATATCTTCTAAACGTGAACCATTTAGGAGATATTCACCTTTGTAGTAGAGGCCAGTGCCTGTATGTACACTTCACCTTGAATGGAGGGCATACTGGAGTATACCATCCATTGAGAGTGCTGTGTTGCAACCGTGACTCCTGAATGCATGAGTAGGAGTGACGTCATTGCGGCCCAGGCATTCAAATGACTGGAGCCTGCATACCTGGAAGGAAGACCAGGCGAAGAAGGGAGCGCCAACAGCAGTGACAGTCCACTGCTGGAGGGTTTAAAGGTATGTCTGTCATAATTTGCTAGTATGTGGTACATAATGATAGAAACCACCCGAGAGTCCTTATTTTTTTTTTTCCTTTTTCTTCCCTTTTTTTTTTTTTTTTTTCTTTTTTTTCCTTTTTCTTCCCTTTTTTTTTTTTTCTTTTTCTTTTTTTTCCTTTTGGCCTTTACTACCGTTTTACGGCTGATTTTTTTTTTTCCTTTAAACCTTTGCTTCATAAAGACTAGACGTTGCTGGAATATCCTAAAAAGTGAAGTTTGTTTTTCTTGTTAGTGTCTTATCCTCCTGTAGGAGATAAGATAACCCAAAGGTTAAAGATTTCTTATGCCTTTCAAATGAGGTCAGTGACCTGGCTCCACTGTCTGGCAGAGGTGCATAGTTTAGAGAACTCACTGCAAAGAATTACAGATCGTTTTGCAGATAAGACCGGTCAATGTACAGATTTATCCTAGATTGTAAGCTCGAAAGAGCAGGGCCCTCAATCCCCTCATGTTTTGCATTGTATTGGTGTTGTTCTGTCACATGTTCTGTCCCCCTTTGTAATGTACAGCGCTGAGCGAACCATTGGCGCTTTATAAATACTGTATAATAATAATAATGACATTCAGCTAAAGTTAAATAAGCTATTTGGGCAAAATGCCTCCGATCGCTATTACAGCATCGATTACTGACGGACCTGAATGAATATGACCAGTGCTGACTGAGCAAAAACAAAAAGAAACATCCGGCTTTCAGTATGGTGGGAGAGACACTTAGTACTTGTGATCTTTTTAAAAGAATTAGTAGTCATTCTGTGCTAGAGGAATGAAGAGGACAGCAAGTCTCTGAATGTTCTCTTCCCAATACAAA
This sequence comes from Staurois parvus, assembly GCF_062004578.1. Taxonomy (NCBI): domain Eukaryota; kingdom Metazoa; phylum Chordata; class Amphibia; order Anura; family Ranidae; genus Staurois; species Staurois parvus. Next base: position 37,115 of record NW_028319684.1, on the reverse strand, counting down.
GTCAAACCACAGTTAATTTGCAGCTGATGCAGCAAGACAGAGCCCTTATTTCCATCTATTCCCAAAATAATTATCTGCAAGCCAAACGTTGAAAACCTGCAATGCGACCCTTTCTACTGCACAGATTTGGTCTTGTAAATGGCACACAATTCAGTCCATAGATTGAAAACCATTCGGGAAAACAATAATACTGACCCTGAAGATTCCAGTTTCAAGAAATGTTCAAGTGAAAGTCCACCTTTTTTAAAACTTTAAAGTGGACCCGTCATCAAAAATATTTTTAACCACTTCCAGTGCAGGGTCAGATGGCCGTTTCTAAACGGCCTCCCCGCCCCCTGCTTGTGCGCACTCCCTGGGAGCCCGCAGCACCGCGATCCGGTGCCCGCTATGTCCTCTGGACACAGTGGAACTGTGCGAGGTCCCGATTATGTGATCACTGATTGGCCAATCAGTGATCACATGCAGAGTAGTAAGTAAGCAATTATGTCAGAAGTGACATCTTGCTATGTGTATATGGGTCTCGTGGTACAAAGCTATTCACAACAGCCTTGTACCATGTGACAAGCTGTGACCAATCACAGCTCACACAGTATTTCTCAATGGCAGCAAGAATGCAGCCAGAGAGGAGAAATGATTGCTTTTACAGCCTTTATGGGTATAAAAGCAATCAGTGTTAAAAAAAAAAAAAAAAAATCTTCATCACCCCTCACAAGTAGTACAGTGTCACCATGCTGACACTGTACTGATAGGGTGACTATGTAAAAAAAATAAAATAAAAAAATGTACTAAAATTTTTTTTAAATTAATAGTTTTTGGTTATACACTAATGTGGGTTCTTTTATTTATTTTTTTTACTAAAACGATAACGGAATAAATTTTGGCAAAGATTTATGATAGTTTATTTATTTGCTAAATTTTATAAGAAAAATACTTTTTCATTTACATAGGAAAAAAAATAAAAAGTGAATAAATCCCACCAAAATAAAGCTTTATCTGTCTAAAAAAAATGCTAAAAAATTCATATGGGTACAGTGTTGCATGACCACGCAATTGTCATTCAAAGTGTGATAGCGCTGAAAGCTGAAAATTGGCCTGGACAGGAAGGGGGTGACAGTGTCTGGACTGGAAGTGGTTAAGTGTAGTGTGTCAGTTTAACACATCCAGCTCACATACATGCATACAGTTTCCGTGAAGACTGAGATTGAGCTCTGTAGTCACTTTTGCAGCAGTTGTTTTCTTATTCCGGGTCACAATCCTGCGCAATATCCTTTTGTCGCTCTCGACCGCGCTTGTGCTTATCAGACAACGGTTTCCCGGAAACTGTATATGCTGCCATAACCTCTGATTCTGTACCTGGTGACCCGGTAAATAAATTGGCAACTTCAGTCAGAGGCACCATCTAAGCGGCACCAACAATTTTCCCTCTTTGAACCTCTGTAAGCTCTGACATGACGCCGTCATTTTGATGACTAACCGCGCACTCCAGCCTGCTAATGAAGGGGCATAACCACCATCAGTCGTCTTGCTCTGATATCGAGCCTGGACCAAGTATTGAGGGTTCTTTCCAGGTTTAACCGCCTCCCGCCTGCCATATAGTAAAATGACGGATGCAAGGCGGTTCTCTCGTTCTGGGAGGACGTCATATGACGTCCTCCCATTCTAACCGCGCATGCGCAGCTCCCGTAGCGCGGATCACCGATACACGGAAAGAGCTGAAGTTGTCGGCTCGGTCATGTGATCAGCTGTGTCCAATCACAGCTGATCACATGTAAACCGGGAAATGCCAGTTATCGGCATTTCTCTCCCCGCGAGCTGTCACACTGACAGAGGAGAGGAGAGCCGGTAATCGGCATTCCTCGGAGGGGACATGTACTAAGATCATCAGAGCACTGATGATCTGTGTAGCCCAAGCAACGCCACCTGTCAGTGTCTACCAGTGCCAGCTCTCAGTGCTCATCCATGCCACCTATCAGTGCCACATATCAATGCCCATCTGAGCTGCCTTTCAGTGTCACCCATCAATGCCAGTCAGTGCCGCCTATCAGTGCCAATCAGTGCTGCCTATTATTTATTTATTTATTTATTTATCGTGTTTATATAGCGCCAAAGGGTTTGCTCAGCGCTGTACAATAGGGGGGGACAATACATGAAACAGAACAGTAACATCAAACAGTACACAAGGGGTTAGAGGGCCCTACTCTTTCGAGCTTACAATCTAGGAGATTCTAGCCTATCAGTGGCATATAGGAGTGCTGCCTTTCAGTGCCCATCAGTGATGCCTGTCAATGTGCATCAGTGCCACCTATCAGTGTCCATCAGTGCCCATCAGTGCAGCCTCATTAGCGCACATCAGTGAAGGAGAAAAATCACTTATTTACAAAATTTTATAACAAAAACTAAAAGTATTTTTGTTCAAAATTTTCAGTGTTTTTTAAACTTTTTAAAGAAAAAATAAAAAACCCCGAGGTGATTAAATACCACCAAAATAAAGCTCTATCTGTCACAAAAAAATGATAAAAATGTCATATGGGTACAGTGTTGCATGACTGCGCAATTGTCAATCACAGTGCTGAAAGCTGGAAATTGGCCTGGGCAGGAAGGGGGTATAAGTGCCCTGTAGGCGAGGGGTTAAAGGAACAGATTTGGACTGTTGATTCTTTTATACGGTTAGTTGGACAAGACAAGTATTGTGCTTTACTCTTTTAAATAATCATGTTTTATGCTCAAAATGCTTGCTAGGAATAAATTATCTCTCTCAATTTTATACTTTTCCGCGAAAGTGACAGCTCAATGAATGCAACGTAATTAAGCGGAATATTCACCCAAATATGACAGCTGGATCTCAGTTGTTAGAGATCTGGCTCTATTATCCTGGACAGGGATATTTTGCTTTCATTGTCTGCAATGCTTAGAGCCTTTTGTGTTTGCAGTAAATTACTTTTTTAGCATCCAATATCCACGTACATCCCCCCCCCCCGTCTATTCATTTTTAATATCCTCTTTGATATTCTGAGATCACACAGGATGTCAGGATGACAGTGAAGATGGTCGTTCTGAATGTCCCCGTGTGGCTTTTTTTAATTCTTTTTCATTTTGATGACAGACCTCTTGTCAGGTTGTATTAGAGGAGAATGCCATAATCTTTTGCTGCACGGAGAAATATTCTCGAGCTTTCAATTTTTTCAGAGAGTAATTGAACTGCCATTTGTTGTCTCTACTATTTTAAGTCTTTAAAGGGACTCGGTCACTTTGCCGGGAACAAGCAAGGTGACTGGGTCTCTTTACGCCCTGATACACTTAGGAAGAGGCAAGTCCTCGAAACGCGTCAACCTTTTGGATGTCTAAACTCCCTATTGCGGACTGTTACTCAGCGCGGTGTTGACCCAGCTGTTCTTTTATGATGTGCCTTGACTATATTGTCGTTTGTGAGTACAACACCTACTTTATTTTTTATTAAACATTTTTTATGGTAATGCACTAGGCCTGTGCGCCCTCTCTTTGTTCTTTCCCCATTCAGTATATTTGGATTCCCCCGGTCCATTTAAGGGCAGCAAGGTGTGCATGTTCCAGGACATTCCTAATGTGGTTGTAGCATCGAGTCCATCCCCAAGCACAGGAGCATTTGTGTTTGCTGGTTCTTTACACTTAGTTACCTTCCCTGCACTGCCCTTATGCACTGTCAGAACCACTGCAAAATACCTGATGGTCCCCGCTATGTGGGAGCATGTGACCTCCTCATTTGACGCAGTGCCTGGGGCCTAGTGGCCATTCGCCAGGCTCGTACACGATCACATAAGGGGGTAGCAGTACATCAATAAACCTGTATTGGCTTCTACTGATCTACTTCTGTTCAACCACCATATTTTCACTCAATCAGCTGACATTCTTTCCATGTATAGCCAGCTTTATGGAGCACTGGAAGGAAGGGGAGGTAGGAGGCATGGGATTTATTTATTTTTAGTTTATTTCAGGTACTTATATAGCGCCGTCAATTTATGCAGCACTTTACATATATATATATATATATATATATATATATATATATATATATATATATATATTGTACATTCACATCAGTCCCTAACCCTCAATGGCCGTACAATCTAAGGTCCCTAACTCACATTCATACATACACATACTAGAGCCAATTTAGACAGGAGCCAATTAACCTAAAATGTCTTTGGAGTGTGGTAGAAAACCGTAGTACCCGGATGAAACCCACACAGGCACAGGGAGAACATGCAAACTCCAGGCAGGTGGTGCCGTGGTTGGAATTTGAACCAACGACCCCAGTACTGCCAGGCGGAAGTGCTAACCATTTAGCCACTGTGCTGCCTGTGGGATGCCAGAGAAGCGAGTATATACTACCTCTTCTATTGCAGGGATGGCCCATTTACATTTCTTTTGGGGGCTTGACAGGGTCACAAAGCTGTAGTAGTATTTGTGTTTGATGTACAGGTGTTTTTTTTTTTTTTGTTTTTTTTTTTCTTTCAGCTCTGATTATTATTTCCAGTTATTGTAAATACAATAGTTATGCCTAAAGAGCTACTTTTGCCACCATTTTGCTGTGTCCTGAACTTGTCTTGGCAATGTACATGATCAGCCATTGGCAGCCTTCCTGTGTATGTAATAATGTAATAGACATCCTTCCTCTCTTTCCTGTGACGATGCAAAGTTTAATGTAAAGCCGTACAAAACCTGGGGAGATCGACTTCTCAGTTGTCTTCTGCCGCTCCAGTTTAAACAAGGTCACCGACAGTCCGTTCACACCGCTCGTCTTCCAGCGGGAAGGCATTGATTAAGTTTTCTCCTGCCGAGACTTGTAACATTTCCAACGGTGGTTTATCTTTTGGACACGAGCGGCTGACAGCACTTCATTTTCATTGAATAGAAGCAATTTTCGATGAGTGTCCCCTGTGCACTGTATAAGAACACAACTCCATATTTGCGCTTTCTGTGTCCCTCATACCCAGAACTTCCTCTTTCCGTCCACTATGCAGAAAAATACAGCAGTTAGGGGGGTTTTGGGGAAAAAGAAAAGAAGGTCCAGCTGGGGAAAATTGGGCCATATTCCGAATTGTTATAAAATTGTTTTAAAAGTCGAAAGAATCCTGCTTATACCACCGCATGTCGTGGAAAACGGATAGCTATCCAGTCTGCCAATTTACGTGGAATCTGAGACCCCCTGGATCACACGCTTTCCTGGAATCTTTGATCGATCTTCTCTGTGTGTTGATTGTTATGCTAGCAACAGCCAATCATTTGACTACATATTCCCTTTTTAGATGTATATATTTTGTATTATTTTCTCAATATTACAGGGTTCTCCTTTCAGCACCCAAGACCTATAAATACATCTGAAAGGATTAGTTCACATTTCTGAACATGTTACACCCATATTTAGGGTGTAACATGTTCAGCGTGCATCCCCAATTCCAGCACCTGCTCATCATCCAGTGTGCCCTCCAGTTCAGGAACAAATGGCATTTCTTTCCTCCTCCGGTTATGTTCCCGAAGAACCACCTCTTAACCCTCCTCCACTCATTGAAGTTGGATCGGCTTGTAGAACGAAAACACATCCGAAGTGTAGGGTATTAAAATCAACAAAGTACTTTATTTGAAATGATTACACTCACAAATAAAAGCAGTGGAAACGGCAATCCCTTTCACATCAAACATACTTGCCGGTACTTCCAGGTGTCTCCTGCTTTTGAAGGCAGCCTACATCTTTCCTTCTCTTAAATGTTATGTTCCCACAAAATTCAAATATACGATCTTACATTTTAACGTTACATTTTAGCATTGTTCCAGTTGATACCTTTTTGTGTACATCATAACAAGTACTATATATTCTACTGAACGAGTAGTTCCTCCCCACCACCAGTTGAACCCCAGGTACTGAAAGTGAGCAGAGCCATCCATGCTCATAGACTTGCTGTGGATAAATCACAGACATCCGCCTTATTGTATTCACTAGCATGGTAATGATGGTCCCCGCCCTAGGAGTGCCCCCTGTAATGTGATTCACCCTGTAGTGGGTTTTTGTGAATGCCTGAGGTCTTGCCTCTTACCCTGAGCCTATATGGTCATGCGGTCACAGCAAGTCTGATTCTGGGCCATCAGGCCCACCCTGCAAGCCAGAGTACTTGGTGTCACTCTTGACTCCAATCTATCCTTCCTGTCCCAAGTCCAATCGCTAACAAACTCATGCAGACTCCACCTCCACAACATCGCCAAAATACGCCCATTCCTAATCCCAGAAATCACTAAACAACTCATCCACTCCATCATCATATCACGACTGGACTACTGCAACTCCCTCCTCACTGGCCTGCCTCACCACAGACTATCCCCGCTTCAGTCTATCCTGAATACGGCAGTCAGACTCATCCACGTTACCAACCGCTCCATTTCCGCCACCTGCCAATCCCTCCACTGGCTTCCGATTGCCCAACTTATCAAATTCAAAATGCTTACACTGACGTACAAAGTTGTCCATAATACCGCCCCAAACTACATCTCCGACTTAATATCCAAATATCACCCAAAACGCACTCTCTGCTCCTCACAAGACCTCCTTCTCTCTTGTTCCCTGCTCTCCTCCTCCTATGCCCGCCTCCAGGACATCACCCATCCTCTGGAACTCCCTACCCCAATCCATCAGACTAACACCTACTCTCCTCTCCTTTAGGCGCACCCTGAAAACCCACCTCCTTCAGGGAAGCCAACCCCGCCCCTGCTAATTGCCGATCTCCTTCACTCTTCCTACCACTCTATCCCCCACAGCTTTTCCTCCTGTACCACTATCCCCTCCCTCCTAGAATGTAAGCTCCAAGGAGCAGGGCCCTCGAACCCCTTGTGTATCGTATTGTTATTGTACTGTCTCATGTATTGTCTCCCATTGTAATGTACAGCGCTGAGCAAACCATTGGCGCTTTATAAACACTGTATAATAATAATTCTAGGCAAATGGAGGATAGTCCCATTGTATAGGTGGCCCAGCTTACATTCTACTATCAGCTCTTGGACTGTTTGCAGCATGTCTTCTACAGCCTGGAGTCGTGTTGTTCTCTGAGCTTGGAGTCCTCTTTGGCTCCATTTGTTGTGGCTGTGCCCGACTCTCTTTCGACTGAGTTCTTTTACCACAGTCATGCGAGATATTATGACACAAATCGTCCCGTTACTTGCTGACCCTGCAGAGGTGACGTTCACTTTCCTTTTTCCTCTTCTGAAGTTTATAGATCTGATTTGCCAGAAGTCTTAGTGGTGGCTTACCATTTTGTAATTCCAGATGGACCACGTATGAATGCTGCAGCTTTTTCCACTTTCTCAAGTTGGTGCAGACATACCATCATTCATAGTCTCAAGGATCAGGTTCCACCTTTAACATCAAGGTGCACGCTCCTAGGTTTCTGAGCATCTTTTGGGCTTTTTCACACTAAACAACTTTATTCCAGGTTTGCAAGGCTGCCTCCTGGTCTTCTGTTCACACGTTCTCCAGGTTCTACTAGGCGGACTTTTGTGGCTTCGTCTGAAGCCAGCTTTAGGCGAAAGATCCTTCATGCAGCTTTTCGTGGGCAGTTCCCTAATTATCTCTTGTTTTCTTGTACCTGTTAGCAGTTGTTTGCTGTGTTGCCAGCCCCTCAGTTGGACTGCTTTTGGACGTATTAAAGGTTAGTTTTTTTTTTGTTTCTTAAAATAACATGCATGTCATAATAGCCTGCTCTGTGCAGTGGTTTTGCACAGAGCAGCCCCGATCCCTCCCTCTTCCAGGATCCCTCACTGGCACTTTAGGCTGTGGGAGACCAGATATAGTCATTGCAGGGTCCTGGGCTTAGTAGGACTTTAACAACTTTCAAAACCATCCACAACTCTGCAACCAGCTAAATCATTAACCTAGTCTCAAAATACCAACCAAATCATTTTCTTCATTCCTCCCACACCTGCTCTCTAGCTCCCTTGTCACTTCCTCCCATGCTTGCCTGTAGGACCTCTCCCATTGTATGGAACTCCCTACCCCAATCTGTTTTTCAACAACCAGCTAAATCATTAACCTAGTTTCAAAATACCAACCAAATCGTTTTCTTCATTCCTCCCAGAATTCCTGCTCTCTAGCTCCCTTGTCACTTCCTCCCATGCTTGCCTCTAGGACCTCTCCTGAGCCTCTCCCATCGTATGGAACTCCCTATCCCAATCTGTTTTTTGGCAATCAGCTAAATCATTAACCTAGTCTCAAAATATCAACCAAATCGCTTTCTTCATTCCTCCCACACCTGCTCTCTAGCTCCCTTGTCACTTCCTCCCATGCTTGCCTGTAGGACCTCTCCTGAACCTCCCCATCGTATGGAACTCCCTACCCCAATCTGTTTTTCAACAACCAGCTAAATCATTAACCTAGTCTCAAAATACCAACCAAATCGCTTTCTTCATTCCTCCCAGACCTCCTGCTCTCTAGCTCCCTTGTCACTTCCTCCCATGCTTGCCTCTAGGACCTCTCCTGAGCCTCTCCCATCGTATGGAACTCCCTACCCCAATCTGTTTATCTCCTACTCTGTCCAATTTTAGGTGATCCCTGAAAACCCTCGTTAGAGAAGCTCATCCTGCCCCCACATAACAACTGTACTTTCACTTTCTCCATCAGCTCACCCCCCCCCCCCCCCACACACAGTTTTGACCTTTTTTTGTATCACTTGACGCTCCCTGCTACCTTGGGCTGGCCTACAGTTCTTCTGTTTGCCAGTGTCCAGTCCTCCTGTAGGTGGCAATATAACCTGAAAGACTTCCGGTGTCCCTCAATGGACAAATTTTACAGTGAATACAGAAATACTATTTTATTTTTCATTGTTATCTACTCTGTGTTAAATTTATCAGATGATTGTTGGAAAGGTATATACAGTACATGGATGGATATTAATATTTGTTATGAATATGGGTGGATATTTAATATTTGTTATGAATATGGGTGGATATTAATATTTGTTATGAATATGGGTGGATATTCATATTACTTTCTAGGATTTCCTTTGCTGTTAAGTACATAAAGTTTCCCTTTTTGGAAGACAAGGAACTCCTTTTATGAAGCATATTCTGAACATCTGGAATTAATAAGAAACAGAACAGGAAGTAATGGAAACAGAGACCAAAACACAGGAATTAATTAGAGCACCGTCTCCAGCGCAGAACGGGTGCAGGTTGGGAATTAGGGGCCGTTCTTGTTTTCGCAGGAAATCCTTGCCTGTTGCCTGCCGGTAGCTGTTTTATCAATCCAAACCAATTAAATAAGTAATGAATGAGATAATGAATCGCTTAGCATTTGCAGGAGAGCCCTCCTTGGTATCTTGACTGGTTTACATAGTAGGAAATCAATCAGAGTTTGGAATTAACTCAAGGATCTGCAGAGATGGTCTCAGCCACAGAGTTTTTATAATGCAAATAAGGAGCTTCATTGCAGAAAGAAACCCGGGCGATGGAGCATCTGCTGGATGATTTTTTTTTTAAAAACCTGATTCTTCGAGATCGTTAATTAAATTTTAAAGTAAATGTAAACTCTACCCCCGAGTTTTTTTTAGTTTGCTAAAGCAATGTGTATCACAATTGTCTGGAGTTTTTGTTTTTTTTTTGTTTTTTTTTTTTTCCCGAATATTAATTTTTAAAATTAGTTTTTAAAGCTGATCTCTGATTTTTAGTGAACTTTAAATAGTTTGTTAGGACCAAGCTGGTACAAACAAATGATTTACTTCACAGAGATTCTCAGCGCTTTTTTTTTTTTCTAGGACATGCGATTCAAAAACCGCACCAGAAACGTAACGCTGATGTGTTTTTGATGTGTTATTGCTGCATTTTCCATGCATTTCAATGAAGAGGTGCAGTTTTGCTTTTTATTTTATTTGTGTATTAATTTTTTTTCACTGCACCAAAAATGCAGAAATCAGCATTTTAAAAACCGCACCTGACCCCCAACGGATTAGTGGGAAGAGTTCCATAGAAATACACGGTCACATGTTTTTCTTACGCTTTTTTTAATGCAAAAGTGGAAGAAAAACGGACCAATGTGAAAGCAGCCGAACAGATGGAACAGCTGGGAACGCTGTATGAACAGTAAGTATCTTCAGCTCCGTTTGTGTTCTAGCAGTGGGTTAGGAACTTTCTGTTCCACTCCCAGAACAAAATCCGGCCTATCTGTGATTGGCTGAATCTGAGATTGTGACATCATCCATCCGCCTCTCCACTTCAGCCATTCAGAAGAAGCCTTGTATTCATTCATAGACTACAAAGCTCCCTGTGAATGAATGAGCAGCGCTCAGATCGACTCTATTTTGTGCCAGGATGGGACGTTACCTGCCTGCTGCGAGATAACTGCGTACTGTGTATGTCTGAAGGTGCAGCGATCAGAGACTCTGCATCTGTTGGCCAAGCAAATGGTTTGTTTGTACCAGCTTGGTCCATACAAACTGTGTAAAGTTCAATGAAGCCGAGAGTTCAGCTTTAACATTTTTATCATTCCTTGTTATATCTGTGTTGGCATTCTGCTGCAGTTTCTTTGTAGCTACTTACAGTGTATACTTTCCTAAAAGCACTCCCACCCCCCCCCCCCCATACCACCCCCAGTCCCAAATAACAAATGGTGTAGGACTGGTTTTTTTTGGAGGGGGGGGGCTTTTTTTTTGTTTTTTGGGGATTTTTTTTTATTTTTGGGACTGTTTCTGTTTGGGGGACTTTCTTTTTTTTTTGTTTTTGAGGGGGGGTAGACTTTTTTTTTTTTTTTATAGGGACTGTGTTTTTTTTTGTGACTGTTGTTTTTTGGGACTTATTTGTCGCCCATTTTTTTCGCCGTTGATCCTATTGTCTTTTCTTATATGCTTTGTTGTATTCACTTAACACTTGATGTCCTTTTACCAGTTGGCCACGTTTTTGTTTGTTGTCACTTTTTTATGTCACCTTTTTATATCGCCATTTGACAACATTTTCTCATTTATCCACTGCACACTTGATGATTTTTCTTATTCACTATCTGGCCACGTTTAATATTTTTTTGTCATTTTCTTATGCCACTTTTTTTTTTATCACCATTGACAGTGCTTTTGGTTCTTCTAATATGGTATCTTTATGCTATTTATCCACCGACATTTGATTTTTTTTTTTGCATTCACTTTTTGACCACATTTTTCTCCTTATTGCCACTTGTTTCACTCCTGTGGATATTATTGTGCACACTAGTTACTTGGTGTATGTGATTGTTCACTCATTTTCAGTTTTATGTGATTGTTCACTCATTTTCAGTTTTATGTGATTGTTCACTCATTTTCAGTTTTATGTGATTGTTCACTCATTTTCAGTTTTATGTGATTGTTCACTCATTTTCTGTTTTTTTATGTCATTGTTCACTCATTTTCTGTTTTTGTATGTCGTTCACTAATTTTCTGTTTTTGTATGTCATTGTTCACTCATTTTCTGTTTTATGTATGTGATTGTTCACTCATTTTCTGTTTTATGTCATTGTTCACTCATTTTCTGTTTTTTTATGTCGTTCACTCATTTTCTGTTTTTGTATGTCATTGTTCACTCATTTTCTGTTTTTGTATGTCATTGTTCACTCATTTTCTGTTTTTGTATGTCATTTTTCACTCATTTTCTGTTTTTGTATGTGATTGTTCACTCATTTTCTTTTTTATGTCATTGTTCACTCATTTTCTGTTTTATGTATGTGATTGTTCACTCATTTTCTGTTTTATGTCATTGTTCACTCATTTTCTGTTTTTTTATGTCGTTCACTCATTTTCTGTTTTTGTATGTCATTGTTCACTCATTTTCTGTTTTTGTATGTCATTGTTCACTCATTTTCTGTTTTTGTATGTCATTTTTCACTCATTTTCTGTTTTTGTATGTGATTGTTCACTCATTTTCTTTTTTATGTCATTGTTCACTCATTTTCTGTTTTTGTATGTCGTTCACTCATTTTCTGTTTTTGTATGTCGTTCACTCATTTTCTGTTTTTGTATGTCGTTCACTCATTTTCTGTTTTTGTATGTCATTGTTCACTCATTTTCTGTTTTTGTATGTCGTTCACTCATTTTCTGTTTTTGTATGTCGTTCACTCATTTTCTGTTTTTGTATGTCATTGTTCACTCATTTTCTGTTTTTTTATGTCATTGTTCACTCATTTTCTGTTTTATATGTCATTGTTCACTCATTTTCTGTTTTTGTATGTCATTGTTCACTCATTTTCTGTTTTATGTATGTGATTGTTCACTCATTTTCTGTTTTATGTCATTGTTCACTCATTTTCTGTTTTTTTATGTCGTTCACTCATTTTCTGTTTTTGTATGTCATTGTTCACTCATTTTCTGTTTTTGTATGTCATTGTTCACTCATTTTCTGTTTTTTTATGTGATTGTTCACTCATTTTCTGTTTTATGTGATTTTGTTCACTCATTTTCTGTTTTATGTGATTTTGTTCACTCATTTTCTGTTTTAGGTCATTGTTCACTCATTCATCTATCAGTAGTTTTTTTGATTTATGTGTTATTGTTTTATTGAGGTTTACTCTTTTTTAGGGAAGTAGCGCAGCGCCATCTTTTTTCACACATTGGTTTTACTACTTGATTATAGTTGAGTGTTAGCAGCCACTTCATTTTTGGGTTAGTCCATTTGGCAGCACAGCAGGATTTTTTTTTTTCTTTCAAGCTGTAAATGTGAGTTTTAATTTCAGATCCAGTCTGCATTTTGCGTACATTTGTTATCTTTTGTTCCTGTGTTAATCTCTCGGCAGTTTCATATTTTTCGTACAGAAAATTATATAGTACATGGGTAGCAATTTGATGTGCTCTTGAGCGGCCTGCCATATCTGATATTATTACTGCCCAGATGAGTACTTTTCATGTGCTGGTCGTGATGGAAAAACTGGGGGTACCTCTTTGAAGTTTGTGTATTCTGATCTCATATACCATATCAATGCCATTCCCCGGGTTTCAAGACTTTTCTCCATAACTCACCTCTAAGGAAAGCCTACGCGCTTTCGCAATCTGCGGCTATAATTGGCTTTCCCAGGAGCTGCGTCTATTTAGACCTGTCCAATTAGGCCTCACTTTTTAAAAAAAAAAGCAAAACCTGTAAATTTCTCTGCAGTAAAACCTCTTGGCAGTATCTTGGAATAAGTCATTTGATAAATGTTAATGTGTCTTAGTAACCGCGTTTAGCTGTGCTGTGTACAAGACGGTATGTTGTAGAACTTGCAGTTCCCTTTCATTCAGATCAGTGTTAAGTCTTGAAAAGGAACTGGGGTGCATTACATTAGGCGGTTTAATCCTCTAGCACAGGGGTCTCCACACTTTCCGAATGAAGGGCAGATATACTGTCCTTGAGACTTTGAGGGGGCCGGACTGTGGCCAGTGTGAGTAGAAAATACCCCGATTGTCAATGGGAATAAACAATGCCTCGTCATTGGTATTAGTGGGAGGAATAGTGATCCATTGTTGGTAGTAGGGGGAAAAAGGGTGCCCCATCATTGGTATCCGGGAAAGGAATAGCGCCCCATCATTGGTATCCGGGAAAGGAATAGCACCCCATCATTGGTGTCAGTGGGAGGAATAGTTTCATAACAATGGTGTCAGTGGGAGGAATAGTGCCCCATCATTGGTGTCAGTGGGAGGAATAGTGCCCCATCATTGGTGTCAGTTCTTGGAATAGTGCCCCATCATTGGTATCAGGGAAAGGAATAGTGCCCCATCGTTGGTGTAAGTGGGAGGAATAGTGCCCCATCATTGGTATCAGTGGGAGAAATAGTGCCCCATCATTGGTATCTGGGAAAGGAATAGCACCCCATCATTGGTGTCAGTGGGAGGAATAGTTTCATAACAATGGTGTCAGTGGGAGGAATAGTGCCCCCATCATTGGTGTCAGTTCTTGGAATAGTGCCCCATCATTGGTATCAGGGAAAGGAATAGTGCCCCATCGTTGGTGGAAGTGGGAGGAATAGTGCCCCATCGTTGGTGGAAGTGGGAGGAATAGTGCCCCATCGTTGGTGTAAGTGGGAGGAATAGTGCCCCATCATTGGTATCAGTGGGAGGAATAGTGCCCCATCATTGGTATCAGTGGGAGGAATAGTGCCCCATCATTGGTATCCGGGAAAGGAATAGCACCCCATCATTGGTGTCAGTGGGAGGAATAGTTTCATAACAATGGTGTCAGTGGGAGGAATAGTGCCCCATCATTGGTGTCAGTTCTTGGAATAGTGCCCCATCATTGGTATCAGGGAAAGGAATAGTGCCCCATCGTTGGTGGAAGTGGGAGGAATAGTGCCCCATCGTTGGTGGAAGTAGGAGGAATAGTGCCCCATCTTTGGTGTCGGTGAGAAGAATAGTTCCATAACATTGGTGTCAGTTGTAGGAATAGTGCCCCACCAATGGTATCCGGGAAAGGAATAGTGCCCCATCATTTGGTGTCAGTGAGAAGAACAGTTCCATAACATTGGTGTCAGTGGGAGGAATATTGTCCCATCATTGGTGTCAGTGGGAGGAATAGTGCCCCATTATTGATGTCAGTGGGAAGAATAGTTCCATAACATTGGTCTCAGTGGTATAAATAGTGCTCTATCATTGGTATAAGTGGGAGGAATATTGCCCCATCATTGGTGTCAGTGAGAGGAATTGTTCCATAACATTGGTATCAGTAGGAAGAATAGTGCCCCATCATTGGTGTCAGTGGGAAGAATAATTCCATAACATTGGTGTCAGTGGGAGGAATAGTGCCCTATCATTGGTGTCAGTGGTAGGAATAGTGCCCCATCATTGATGTCAGTGGGAGGAATAGTGCCCCATCATTGGTGTCAGTGAGAGGAATTGTTCCATAACATTGGTGACAGTAGGAAGAATAGTTCCATAACATTGGTGTCAGGAGGAATAGTGCCCCATCATTGGTGTCAGTGGGAGGAATAGTGCCCCATCATTGGTGTCAGTGGGAGGAATAGTGCCCCATCATTGGTATCAGTGGGAGGAATAGTGTCCCATCATTGGTATCAGTGGGAGGAATAGTTCCCCATCATTGGTGTCAGTGGGAGGAATAATGCCCCATCATTGGTATCAGTGGGAGGAATAATGCCCCATCATTGGTATCAGTGGGAGGAATAGTGCCCCATCATTGGTGTCAGTGGGAGGAATAGTGCCCCATCATTGGTGTCAGTGGGAGGAATAGTGTCCCATCATTGGTGTCAGTGGGAGGAATAGTGTCCCATCATTGGTATCAGTGGGAGGAATAGTGTCCCATCATTGGTGTCAGTTGTAGGAATAGTGCCCCATCATTGGTGTCAGTTGTAGGAATAGTGCCTTGCATCAGTGGGTGGAATAGTGCCCCAAGGACCTGGTAAAGGCAAGCAAAGGGCCACATCTGGCCCCCGGGCCACAGTTTTGAGACCACTGCTCTAGCACCACTGTGATGTGCTATCCATGTTGTTGCCCTAATCTTGCATTGCGTTCCTGCCTGGAGCCAAAGAAAAGAAACGGGACAGAAGCCCATAGCAACCAATCACGGCTTTCATTCTCTGCACAGAAATGCAGCTGTAGCCTGGCTCTAGTAGGTAGCACACCTTCATTGCCTCATTGGTAAAATTCGGATGTGTCCTCTCTTTATAGAACATGCATACCTTCATTAAATTTGTATTTCTATGACCGTCCCTGACAGTCTAAGCCCAGTTCCTCGGTACAACGAATTACTGAATTGTCAAGGATTGCAGCAGATGCTTGCTGTCTTATTATGCCAGCTTTCTTAATATTTGTATGTTTTTTTTTTTAGATCCTGAATACTGCTCGGAAGCACTTTGGTGCTGGCGGGAACCAGCGAATACGCTACACGTTACCCCCTTTAGTGTTTGCAGCCTATCAGCTCGCTTTCCGATACAAAGAAAATTCCAAAGTGGTGAGTAAATGGTTTGTGACTTCTTTTGGAAACTTTATTGGTTACAAGTTAAGCTTGTTTGTTTTTAACTTTTTACCTGTTGTCGCCTGTGTAATGTAGCAGACGCAGTGGCAAAAGGGTGGGCTTTAGTGCCCGCATGCCACACATGTGCTTTACTGGGCGACTGATGTTTTTGTGCCAAGAGTGCACTGCTCTTGGCACCCACTAGTGATCTGTAGCCAGTGGGACTGGCTCTTGAGCATGTGATCACTGGGACATCCAGTCACATTGGTCACATGATCGTTGATTTTTCCTTCCTCCCTGGTACAGACCCAATTAACCCCCCTGGCGGTATTCCCGAGTGTAGCTCGGGGTAAAGTTTTAGCACCACAAGCGGTAACCCCCCCGAGCTACACTCTGGAATACACTGCAGCGTTGCTCCGGGATCTCTTTTGCACTTACCTTGTCCTGCGCTCCCGCGATGTCCCTCCTGCAGTGTCCCCAGCAATGTCCTCCGGCCGATGCCGGCATCTGTCTTCCGGGTTCCATTCCCTGCGACGTCGGGACGTACGGGGGACGGAACTGGCGGGAAATTTTAAAAATGTCAAAAAGTGACATTGACTAAATTCACTAAAATCACATAGTATAACATTCCTGTATCAAACCATTTCACATACATTGTGTCCCGAGTGCTTTGTCCGGCGCCCTGCCTGCATTTTTACTGTTCTTTCTGCCTGGAAACTGAGAAACGTCCATGGCGTCCAAAAAGCGTCCCTTTAGGTCAGACGCGGTTTTAGACCGGCTAGAGAACAGCGATAGTAAATCAGAACCACTTGCAGAATTGAGTGATAATGATTCGTGGGGAAATTCGTCATCAGACACTGAAAACGATTCTGCGACTGAGCTCAGCGATGTGTGAACTTGGCGCTCTATTTCACATTTCAGTGTTTTTGGTTTGATTATATTATTGAATTACATTTATTATTATATTATTTTTTATGATTATTTATTATATTATAATTTTATGATTTCGTGTTTCAAATTTTAACATACCCGGGATGTTTACTAGACTCTTGTTCGGACAGATTTCAGTGAGTTATTCCTAAAAATTACAGGCCTACAATAAAAAAAAATACATATTTCCATGCAAAAAAATGTACCGCTTTGAGCACAGAAATATGGACATAATCAGACCACTAGGGAGGCTACAGGGGTGCCAGGGCTGAT
>NW_028319684.1:0-15000 GCF_062004578.1 Staurois parvus | reverse complement strand
CTGGACTCTAGAGCAATGGAGACGTGTTCTTTGGTATGACCAATCATGCTTCTGGGTTTGGTGGTTGACAGGAGAATGATACTTGCCTGACTGCATTGTGCCAAGTGTAAGGTTTGATGGAGGGGGGATTATGGTGTGGGGTTGTTTTTCAGGGGTTGGGCTTGGCCCCCTAGTTTCAGTGAAGGGAACTCTTAAAGCGTCAGCATACCAAGACATTTTGGACAGTTTCATGCTCCCAACTTTGTGGGAAGAGTTTGGGGATGTCCTCTTCCTGTTCCAACATGACTGCACACCAGTGCACAAAGCAAGGTCCATAAAGACATGGAGGAGCCAGTTTGGGGTGGAGGAACTTGACTGACCTGCACAGAGTCCTGACCTCAACCCCATAGAACACCTTTGGGATGAATTAGAGCGGAGACTGCGAGCCAGGCCTCCTCCCCCGACATCAGTGCCTGACCTGACAAATGTGCTTCTGGAAAAATGGTCCAACCTCCCCATAGACACCCTCCTAAACCTTGTGGACGGCCTTCCCAGAAGAGGTGAAGCTGTTATAGCTGCAAAGGGCGGGGCCAACTCAATATTGAACCCTACGGACTAAGACTGGGATGCCATTAAATTCATGTGCGTTTAAAGGCCGGCCGACCAATACTTTTGGCAATATAGTGTACCCCCCACCCCCTTTTTCTTGCAGCTTGTATACAGTATATCAACTAGAACAGTGCTCTTTTAAAAATTCCATTTAGATACAATAGAAAAGTGGGACATAATGTACCAGAACTAATTTTTTCATTGACGTGTTCTCCGTAAACATCTCTTTCCTCATTGTAATTGTTTTGTCCGTGACTGCTGGTGAGTAAGTTGGAACCGACTATTAATCACCAGTACCTGCAGAACATCAAGCACTTGTCTTTTGATCTCCTCATGGATGTTCTAAACAGGGGAAGTATGTGCCTTAGGGGATTGCTGTCTCCAGTTTTGATTGCAATATGTTTTGCGATTGCAATGTTTTTTAGACTCTAGACATGAGGACAAGCTTTTATTGAAATCTTTTTTTTGATGGTAGGTGGATAATCATCCTGGCTGATCTATATACATAGTTGAGGAAAGAATCTGTCCATTTAACTGCACCTTGTCACCCGACCATTGCATAGGAATGACATTAAATTAATCTTCTGCTATGGGAAATGCGATAGAAATATTGTAAGAAAAGCGCCAAAATAAATAACGCAAATAAGTATTAAAAAATGCTGCAAACCTAACCCAAAAAAGGTGCATAGTACAAATAAACATAGGAATGAGCTTAAATAATATCAAATATGTCACATCCATCAAGCCCCTCCCTACGCGTTTCGTCACTCGACGTCCTCACGGAGCGGAATACGCGTAGGACGGGGCTTGATGGATGTGACGTCAGGACATTCCCGAGACTGTCTGCAGCTTGATCTGCGGTGAGCGGGGCTCGTCTTTTTATTGAAAGCTGTTCTTGCTGGTGTCGGTTAGGACACCATTTTTGGGAGTGTGCCATCTTAATTTAATAAACTATGTGGTTTTAAATGTACTGCACCATGAATTTCCTTTCCTAATTCCCCGAGTACTGCTACATCCTATGGAGAGACGGTGACCATATATCTGAGTGTTTTCATCTGTGCTGAGTGCCTTGCTGCAGAGTATTGCTCCCAGACCTTGGAATTTTCTACAGATCATCGCTCCCAGAGCAATAGCGTTGATGCTGATTTATAATTTGATCAGCATTTAGCTCTGGTGAGTTTATTCAATTCATTTGGTGGTGGATTCAATCACGGTGTAATTGTTTGAACACAGAATTTCAGATTTAATATTCATTTGCGTGGAGTTTTTTGGATTTATTATTTACACATTTAATTTGGACACTATGCTTTATGATGTGACTTTATAATTTTTTTAATTTTTTACACATTTTGACATATTTGATATTATTTAAGCGCATTCCTATGTTTATATGGGACATGCCAGCATTGCCAATGCTGCATGCTTCTTAAAATACTATTTGCCTGACTGGCTCTGGCTTTAATCCGTTCCTGCCCAGCCTATAGCAGATTAATGGCCAGGTCAATGATGTTCATGTGATCAGCTGTGTCCATTCACGGCTGATCACATGTAAACAAATGCCATTTATCGGCATTTCCTTTCCTCAGCGCTGTCACTGTCTGAGGAAAGGGAAGCCGATACCCGGCTATCCTGTGACGGGGCATTTACACTGATAATCAGGGCACTGATCATCAGTGCAGCCCCATCAATGCCAATCAGTGTCCGTCAATGCAGCACATCAGGGTCCTTCAGTGCCACTTCATCAGTGCCCATCAATGCAGCATATCAGTGAAGAAGAAAATGTACTTATTTGCAAATTTTTATAACAAACGAAAAATGTTTGTCCTTTTTCAAAAAACATTTTTTAGCAAAGAAAATTTTTTGAATAAATACCACCAAAATAATGCTCTGCATAAAAAAAAAAAAAAAAAAAAAAAAAAAAAAAAAAAAAGAAAGAAATGGCCTTGGCATCAAGGGGGTGAAAGTGCTTGCTCGGTAGGCAGTGTGCAGCTCCTCCCAGCCTCTCATGTCTGTATTGGCGATTTCTGCGCGCCCAGTTAATAGCTAAATCTTTCTGTACTATACTGTAAATTCATTTTGATTTTTAAGGCCGCCTTGACGTGCTTTAGGTATGATTTTAAAAAGAAAAAAAAAATGCCCTGCATATTTTAAAAAGTAGCGTCTGCTTCGTCATGCATGAAATTGGTTGGGACTCTAGAAATTTGAAGACACTGTAACCTTTATAGTTTTAATTTTTATATTTGCTCTGCTGCCAGAAATACAAAAGACTGGTAGAGGGTGAAAGCAGCAAGGCCAATTTACTAACCGAAGAAACAGACAAAATACAGATCGCTTTTCTGCTTGATAAAATTAACCACTTTACAACCGACTGACACATACGTCGCTGGGCGGTCGATCTGTTTATATATTGAGAGACACTTAGCACAAAGACTGAGCTGTCAAAGACAGCTCTCCGTCTCTGGTAAAGATCGGTAGCAGGTGGGACCAGATTCCCATATACAGGATGAGAGTGTGAACAAAGCCTTAAAGCCCGAGACCATGTTTCCTTGACCCTAGGTTCAAATCTGTGCGGGTGGTGTCGCTGCAGATCTGCACGAAAATCCGTGCAGCTGCACCACCCGCACAGAGGAATGCGGACCCGTGGGCGGGTGCCGTTAGTTCTAATGGCATGCAGCCTGCACTTGAAAACGGAACCGTACTGGGAACCGAGGTTCCCGCGTGGGCTGCGTTTTCCAGAGAAGTGCAGGGACTTCTTCCCTGGGTGTCAAGGGCACGGGAGCCCATTCAAATGAATGGGTTCTTGTGCCTGCGCAAAACGCGGCCCACACGGCTGTATAGATGTAAAGCGGGGGTTAACCTTAATGCTGAGCTCCAGGAATTCAGCCACTATGTCAAATGTGCATGCATACTGCGAGTTACCTCCAACAAGGTGTGTGACACTTCATGGACCTACAGTATCTCCCAGAAGTGAGTCCACCCCTCACATTTTTTGTTAATATTTGATTCTATCTTTTCATGTGACAACACTGAAGAAATGACACTTTTGCTACAATGTGACGTAGTCAGTGTACAGCTTGTATAACATGGAAATTTGCTGCCCCCTCAAAATAACTCAACGCACAGCCTGGTGTGTTCATAATAAAGTATTCTAAATGCTTATTCACATTGGGGTTTTCCTTTCCATAAATGATTTGCACTCACTTGGTATGTACCTTTTTTAAACTTGCTGGAAAATTTAACTACAGGAAGAGTCAATTTTTTTAGCACTGCCCCCTCCTTCCCTAAGCGTCCCAGCTCTCACCTCTTCTGGGAGTATCTAATTACTGTGTGTGCTGGCCCAGCTCTTTCAGCCCTTTTTGGGCTTTCGGATGTCAATAAAAAGGGAGGCTTTTACAGGTAAATAACATATATTAAAGCTGGACTCCAGATAGAATCTTATTTATATATTATTACACACACCTCTTTGTAGAGATTTTATTTATATATATATATATATATATATATATATATATATAATATAAATATTTATATATATATATATATATATATATAGAGAGAGAGAGGGGGGGGGAGAGGGAGAGAGATTATATATATATCTATATATCTATATCTATATATAGATATATATATATATATATATATCTTTCTCTCCCTCTCCCCCCCCCCCTCTCTCCCTCCCCCCCCTCTCTCTCCCCCTCCCCCCCCTCTCTCTCCCCCTCCCCCCCTCTCTCCCCCCTCCCCCCCTCTCTCTCCCCCTCCCCCCCCTCTCTCTCCCCCTCCCCCCCCTCTCTCTCCCCCTCCCCCCCCTCTCTCTCCCCCTCCCCCCCTCTCTCTCCCCCCCCTCTCTCTCCCCCCCTCCCCCCCTCTCCCCCTCCCCCCTCTCTCTCCCCCCCCTCTCTCTCCCCCTCCCCCCCCTCTCTCTCCCCCTCCCCCTCTCTCTCTCCCCCCCTCCCCCCCTCTCTCTCTCTCTCCCCCTCCCCCCCTCTCTCTCTCTCCCCCTCCCCCCCTCTCTCTCTCTCCCCCTCCCCCCCTCTCTCTCTCTCCCCCTCCCCCCCTCTCTCTCTCTCCCCCTCCCCCCCCTCTCTCTCTCCCCCTCTCCTCCCCCTCTCCCCCCTCTCTCTCCCCCCCTCCCCCCCCTCTCTCTCTCCCCCTCTCCTCCCCCTCTCCCCCCTCTCTCTCCCCCTCCCCCCCCTCTCTCTCCCCCCTCCCCCCCTCTCTCTCCCCCCTCCCCCCCTCTCCCCCCCCCCTCTCTCTCTCTCCCCCTCCCCCCTCTCTCTCTCTCTCTCTCTCTCTCTCTCTCTCTCTCTCTCATATATATAGTATCTAGCTATAGAGATAGATTTATTGGCATTTTAAAGTTGTTGGTCTCTAGTTACCATGGCAACCCGAACTGCCACTTTCAACTTTTGTTATACAGAAATAACAAAAAAAAGCCCCAGGTCTTCAAGTGTTGCTCATGTAATGAATGTTTTCATGGTCTTCTTTTAGCTATTGTCTAAGTAATTGCCTTTTGCTTTGCTCCACTAGATTATTCTGCGGTTTGAAAAAGTTGTGATGTGATAGTACAGTGAAAAAAAAATGAGAAAACAGACAGAGTTTAAGTAGTTTCCCCCCATTGCATATCCTGTATTAGAACCCCCCCCCAAAAAACAAAAAAAAAATCTGTGTTGGTAATTATTATTATTATTTATTTTTTAGTTTGGTCACAGCATCCAGCAGCTCCAACTTTCCTGTGTCATTGAGTGGCTGCTGCAGGGGAGAGGAGGGAGCGCCGACAAGTTCTTGATGGTGACAGCAGTGGTTTAGGCTTCCATACTGCCTGTCTGCATTGCTGCTTGTAGTCACCACCAGGGGTACACGTGTCAGATTGACAACAATTGGCAGAAAGCTGTCACCCTCTAACAGGAAGTGCCTGAAGAAGGACTTAAATGGAACATTTCAAATTGCATTTTCAAAGGATTTTGATACCATTTCATCTTCTTCAGCTTTCATTAAAGTAATGCCTGCTAATAATGCCTATTTTAATAAAAGATGAAGATTTAAAACAATCCAAATCTTTCGAAATGTCATTAACATGTTAAAACCGGTGCAAGATTTTAGTGATTGCGTTGACATCTGCTTTACAGAGTTTCAGTGGCTGACAACCATTTCTTCACTTTAAACAAAGGAACAGTTTTGCTCTTGTGCTTTGGCTCATTATCAGTTTTTTTTTTTTTCATTGTGTCCCCGAACAGGATGACAAGTGGGATAAAAAGTGTCAGAAGATCTTCTCGTTTGCGCACCAGACCATCAGCGCCTTAATTAAAGCCGAACTGGCCGAGCTGCCCCTCCGACTCTTTCTCCAAGGGGCACTGGCAGCCGGGGAAATTGGATTCGAGAACCACGAGACGGTAGCCTACGAATTCATGTCTCAGGTAATGACACTCAGTGCCTATCAATTTTTGTTTTTCTTTTTTTTTTCTGGCTGTCACTTGGCTGATGACCTCGTTGTCTGGCTTCTCAGTTCTAGATCTGTGACTGTGGAAATGACTGTTCTATGAAGATTTGTTCTCAATGTTTGGTAATTTTTTAAAAGCAAATCTCCTAGTTTTAAAATCTCACCAATACTTCTACGCCCTTGTCACAGTAAAAACCGCCTTTTTTTTCCCCCATATTTAAAGTAGACGTTTGGTCAAATACCAGCTATATGAGGTGTATCCAGAAAGTAATGAGAATGCTGATATATTAAAATATTTTACATTGATTTATTTCAGGTACTTGCATAGCACCATCAATTTACACAGCGCTTTACATATGTATTGTATATTCGCATCAGTCCCTAACCCTCAAGGGGTGTACAATCTAAGGTCCCTAACTCACATTCATACATACACACACTAGGGACAATTTAGACAGGATCCAATTAACCTACCAGCATGTCTTTGGAGTGTGGGAGGAAACCGGAGTACCCAGAGGAAACCCCCGCAGCTACAGGGAGAACATGTAAACTCCAAGCAGATGGTGCCGTGGTTGGGATTCGAACCGACTACGCTAGTGCTGCCAGGCGGTAGTGCTAACCATTTAGTCACTGTGCTTCCCCAAATCATTTAGTCACTGTGCTGCATACTTTGAAGGAAACAACGTTCAATTGTCTCCTTCAAAGTCTGTACCTTATGAGTGCACATGACGCTCCCATCAATTTTCCCATTCTTCATAGCATCCCTGGAAGTCTTCAAGGGAGATGGTGTTCAGAGCCCACGTATTGCCTCTTTGGACGTTCCAACATTGCCAAAATGGTGTCTTTTCAAACCCTTCTTCACCTTTCTGAATATGAAAAGGTCGCAAGGAGCTACGTTGGGGCTGTAGGGTGGATGGGGAAGCACCATAATGTGTTTTTCAGCCAAAAACTTTCTGAAAGCCAAAATACTTTGACTCCGTGCACTGTGATGAAGGATCCAAGTTGTTGATCTCAGGATGCCTATGAAAAACTCTGTCTCAAGCAACCAAGAACTTACAGGTAAAATCTCTGATTCACAGTTTGACCAGTAGGTAAAAAATCCTTATGGACAATTCCATATGAATCAAAAAAAATCAATGACCCTTTTTTTTTAACTTTTTGCTCATTTGAGCTTTCTTGGGGAGAGGTGACATGGGTGCGTGCCATTTCTTTGTTTCGGGATTATACTCAAACACCTAGTATTCATCTCCCATGATGACTCGACTCAAAAAATCAGGGTCTCTTTCCAAACAGGCTAACAGGTCTTGGCTAACGAGTTGACTGTGTCCCTTCTGATCAGTTGACGTACTTTGGAACAAGCTTTGCAACCAATTTTCTCATGTTCAAATCCTGAGTCACGATTCCATGAACAATTGACTTGGTAATTCCTGTTTCCTCTGCAATTCTGATCGCAAGCCTTCGGTCACAGTTGAGAACAGAACTCCCTGCATCCACATTCTGTTCCGTTTTTGACGATGAGGGGCGTCCTGATAGTCTTTCGAAGCCAGGGGTGGACTTACCCCAAGAGATGTCCCTGGTACCTTTTTCATAAGCTTTTTTGGGTGTGATTTGAGTGTGGGCAAGGACACAGGGGCCCCATGATCCCTTATTGCCCGGGGGCCCCGTGAGTTTCAGTCCGCTCCTGTTCGAAGCGCAGCACCCTGATAGTCTTTCAAAGCGCAGCTTCTCCATAAGTTTTCCTCACCATTTCCAAATTTCTGATGCACTTTTACCCAATTTCACACAAAATGTTATCGCGTACCGCAGTTCCAAACTCACATGCATTTTACTTAATACGAGGCACTTGAACAGGGTGTCACAAAATAGAATGTCTCGACTCCGACAGGGCTGGAATGCAACTGATCAGTGTTCTAACGTATACCTGGCACCCCACCCCAAGTGATCTTGGCCAGCTTCTCTCTTCTCAGAGCCCTCCACGAACTTAGGAACTTCATTCTCATTATATTCTGGACACACATCATTCTTAAACCGGCTCCTACACACATTCTAAGCCTACTCAAACTACCCTGTAAAGGAAGGATGTGTATACTTGCCTATTCTGAAGGCGCTCTGGTCCGGTCACATGATCACTCTAGTGGCCGGCTTCAGTGAAGAGTATAGATCTTTTTTTTTTTCTTCAAATTTTTCAGTGGTTTTTGGTTTAAGAAAAAATATAAAACCCAGAGTTGATTAAATACCACCAAAATAAAGCTCTATCTGTCACAAAAAAAAGATAAAAATTTCATATGGGTACAATGTTGCACGACTGCGCAATTTTCATTCAAAGTGCGACAGCGCTGAAAGCTGGAAATTGGCCTGGGCAGGAAGGGGGTATAAGTGCCCTGTAGGCAGGGAGGGGGTAGAAGTGCCCGGTAGACAGGAAGGGGTATAAGTGCCCGGTAGGCAGGAAGGGGGTAGAAGTGCCCTGTAGGCAGGGAGGGGGTAGAAGTGTCCTGTAGGCAGGAAGGGGGTAGAAGTGCCCTGTAGGCAGGAAGGGGGTAGAAGTGCCCTGTAGGCAGGAAGGGGGTAGAAGTGCCCTGTAGGCAGGAAGGGGGTAGAAGTGCCCTGTAGGCAGGAAGGGGGTAGAAGTGCCCTGTAGGCAGGAAGGGGGTAGAAGTGTCCTGTAGGCAGGAAGGGGGTAGAAGTGTCCTGTAGGCAGGAAGGGGGTAGAAGTGTCCTGTAGGCAGGAAGGGGGTAGAAGTGCCCTGTAAGCAGGAAGGGGGTAGAAGTGCCCTGTAGGCAGGAAGGGAGTAGAAGTGCCCTGTAGGCAGGAAGGGGGTAGAAGTGCCCTGTAGACAGGAAGGGGGTAGAAGTGCCCGGTAGGCAGGAAGGGGGTAGAAGTGCCCTGTAGACAGGAAGGGGGTAGAAGTGCCCTGTAGACAGGAAGGGGGTAGAAGTGCCCTGTAGGCAGGAAGGGGGTAGAAGTGCCCTGTAGGCAGGAAGGGGGTAGAAGTGCCCTGTAGGCAGGAAGGGGGTAGAAGTGCCCTGTAGGCTAGCGGTTAAACACATTTGCTGTAAAGATCCCTTCACGGCAAAGGTGGTAAAACGTTTTAGCTCAGCAGTTGTTTATTTGTCCTTTTATAAAACAAAGGTCACTTGCTAAAACTGTTTTGTTTGGGTTTTTTTTTAATTTGAAACTAGGAAGCATGTGTGCTTTATTATTTGATGGCTTTGTTTTGGGCAGGCCTTTTCACTGTATGAGGACGAGATCAGCGACTCCAAGGCTCAGCTGGCAGCCATTATCCTCATCATCGGAACCTTTGAGAAGATGAAATGCTTCAGTGAGGAGAACCACGAACCACTGAGAACGCAATGCGCTCTTGCAGCCTCCAAACTTTTGAAGAAGCCAGATCAGTGCAGAGCCGTAAGCACATCGGCCCACCTCTTCTGGTCCGGGCGCAACACGGACAAGAACGGCGAGGAGGTGAGAAGACATTTCTTAAAGTATACGTAATCGCTCACCTTGTAAAACAACCCATTCAGTTTAAAACAGAAATGAAAGGCAAAATATTTGTGTATACATATAAAAAAGCACTGTAAGTACAGTTCTCGGGTGCATAGGTTGCTCAGACATCTAGGGGAGGAGAAACGTCTGCACACTGAACTTCCTAGTAAATGGCAGTGGAGGGCGGAGGTGGGGGGAGATGTGTCAGGACAAGTCTGATCATTGGAGAAGAGGAGATTGTGTTCTCATAACAGCTGGAGAACTGACCACGCTGTGCTCTCATGCCTAGTGTGGTCAGTTTTTAAAAAGAACAAGGGAGTGGCAGGATCACCAAGGATTTCACACAATGTAAGCAATACAAAGAGAACATGAGACTTTTTCATACAAGTACATGGTACAGCAGGCACATTTCAGGAATATGAAATGTTGGATTTACATATTCTTTAAGGTTCTCTGTGTTCCGGGTCAGGGTATAGATAGCAGTGCTTTGCATTCAAATTCTTTATTGAAGACTTTTCACCTCTCAGCCAATTAGCTTCCTCAGTTCTAATGTGTTTCAGGAACATACCCCAGCATTTATAGACATAAGGGTCACTTGGTCATCTTTTCTCCTTTGAAAGAGGACAACTTAAACCATCCCCTAAGCAGGGGTGGGGGCTTTCCACATTATACGCCACCCACATGTAATGCCATTTCAGCATCTCTACTCCAGCGATTTGAAACCAATTCACACCTTA
The DNA here is from genome assembly GCF_062004578.1 of Staurois parvus. NCBI lineage: Eukaryota > Metazoa > Chordata > Amphibia > Anura > Ranidae > Staurois > Staurois parvus. Next base: position 4,754 of record NW_028319684.1, on the reverse strand, counting down.
AGCTTCTCTATAATAATTCACACCCACTCCATATTTTATAAGTACCGTGGTGATTGCATTATTTAACTTTCCTGTCATGTTCTTGAACAATCAACATGTGCCTTGATGTAATCCATGGTAATTGGAATATAGACTACTGTACCTTTTTGTAAGTGTTGCTCTGGAGGGTGTGTAGCATTCCTGGTCCGGTACTTTCCTCGGTTTCCGGATTTTCTCTGTGCAGCCATATCCGGAGCTGCAAAGCCTTTCTTTTAAAAGCATTGCCGCCGGATCTTCTTTCTCTGTGCATTTATGCCATGGCCGTATTCATTCCTATGGGGCAAGCTGTACTATGCAGAACAAGTCGAGGCTGGCATGAGTTCAGCTCCACATGAATAGGGCCACGACTTTCATGTGCAGGATGAGAAGGACCCGGCAGGGACAGTTCTGGAAGAACGGTAGGGTTGTGAAGATTGCTGGAACGGGGAAGGATTGGATCAGGTGGGCTGCACTCAGGGATGTGGGGACATGATCTATAGGACGACTTGTACAAAAAGGTAGAGCTGTCCTTTAGTCGGAAAACCTCTCTATAGAAATATAGATCTGCTTTAACCCCCCTGGTGGTATTCCCGAGTGTAGCTCGGGGGAAAGTTTCAGCACCACAAGCGGTAACCCCCCCGAGCTACACTCGGGAATACACTGCAGCGTTGCTCCGGGATCTCTTCTTCACTTACCTTGTCCTGCGCTCCCACGATGTTCCCCCTGCAGTGTCCCTGGCAATGTCCTCCGGCCGATGCCGGCATCCGTCTTCTGGGTTCTGTTCCCTGCGACGTCGAGACGTACGGGGGACGGAACTGGCGGGAAATTCAAAAATGTGAAAAAGTGACATTCCCTAAATACACTAAAATCGCATAGTATAACATTCCTGTATCAAACCATTTCACATACATTTTGTCCCGAGTGCTTTGTCCGGCGCCCTGCCTGCATTTTTACTGTTCTTTCTGCCTGGAAACTGAGAAACGTCCATGGCGTCCAAAAAGCGTCCCTTTAGGTCAGACGCGGTTTTAGACCGGCTAGAGAACATCGATAGTAAATCAGAACCACTTGCAGAATTGAGTGATAATGATTTGTGGGGAAAATTCGTCGCCAAGACACTGAAAACGATTTTGCAACTTTGCTCAGCGATGTGCGAACTTGGCGCTCTATTTCAAATTTCAGTGTTTTTGGTTTGATTATTTTATTGAATTCAATTTATTATTTTATTATTTTTATGATTATTAAATTATAATTTATGATTTCATGTTTCAAATGTTAACATACCCGGGATGTGTACTAGACTCTTGTTCGGACAGATTTCAGTGAGTTATTCCTAAAAATTACAGGCCTACAATAAAAAAAGTACATATTTCCATGCAAAAAAATGTACCGCTTTGAGCACAGAAATATGGACATAATCAGACCGCTAGGGAGGTTAAATTGGTTCTAAAGGCAGAAAGTTTTATTTACCTTTAATGGATAAATTCACCTTTGGGAACATGTTGCAGCCACTGCCCCCCCTCCCTGTGACAGAAGTACAGGGAGAAGTTCCCCGTACTAGCTGTTGTTTTTTAAAAACAGTGTGGCTGTGCGAGGCTCCGCCCACGGGGTTGCATCATTCATAGTGTTATGTGAATAAATGAACTACAAGTCCCGACAGCCTTAGCAGCTTCTAGTTCTCAATGAATTACTATGGTGCTGTGGAGCGCCATGGTAGTTCGTTGAATCTTCCTGTCAGTATCCCATACGGGCAATCAGATATACTGACAGGTCTACAGGAGACCTGAATGGTACCGGCGATCTACTGATCGCTGGTGCAATGCTTTGCGCGCTCCTGCAACCAAAAATAGCAAATGCACTTTTTTACCTGCAAAAAAATGTGCATTTACTATTTTTGGTCAAAAGGTGAACTTGTACTTTAATGCATTCTTTGCATTAATGTAAAAAACTTTCTGCATGGAGCTGCCCCCCCCCCCCCCCTTGAGCTCGATCTCAATCCAGGGATGTGCGCAAGAGCAGAGTCTCTCCTGACTTACTCCACCACAGCCAATGAACAGGGCTGTGGCTCGGGAGCGAGCACGCACTTGTGCTCCTTTAGCAAGCAAGTTGCTATGGGGGTACTCAATGGGAGACCCGAGAAGCGGAGGATTGGGTCTGCTGTGTGCAATTTTTTTTTTTCAGCAGTTAAGTGTAACATATTTGTAAAAAAAGAAAATCTGAAGCTTCGCAATCACTTAAAGCGGAGCTCCACCCAAAAGGGGAAGTTCCACTTTAAGCCTTTGTCCCCCGCTCCCCCTTAAGGATTGGCACCTTTGGGGAGCGGGGGGAGGGAGTATCCGAATTTGACAGATACCCGCTCCCACTTCCGCTGTGATCGCCTACACTGAAGATTCCGGCGTCAGGGAGAGAAGAAGGCCGGTGAAACCAGCGGTGATGAGGACACCGCTGGACCGAGGGACAGGTAAGTGGCTGTATTTTAAAAGTCAGCAACTACCGTTTTTGTAGCTGCTGACTTTTATTTATTTTTTCAGGTTTAAGGCAAAAGCAGTCTGCTTTTAGGCCAGGCTTTAATTTTTCAGAATGACTGACCTCCATTCATTTAAATGGGATAATATTAAAGTGGAACTCTAGGGAAGCAGCTGAGTACACAGTTAAAATACATACCATATATAAGAGCTGTTTTATGGGCCAGGCTTACCAAGCAAGTACTCCTGCCAAATAGCACTGCCAGATCCGTTTTTTGCTGCAGTAGCTGCATGTTTTGTTCCAGGACTCACCCCCACCCTGCTGGTTTTGCAGCGAAGAAGCAGCCGTACACTGATGATTTGTTGTCTCTCTCTTCCTGTAAGCATCTTTCCAATATTAGACTGACAGCAGTGTTTGTTTCACGACACACCCTGTCTTGCTAATTGGGCAGTGAAGAAGCGGCAGCACCCGGCTTAGTCTTTCTGACAGTGTAGCACACTGCGTAAGAACCTGAGAGGCTGGAAGAGAAAGGGTAGGCATCGGGAGCCAGAGCCAAGTGGTGTAGGTTCATTGAGAACTACCAGCTGATATCCACAAAGGATGTCCGTACTTGTAGTTCATTCATTCACAAAACCAAATAGCACTTCTGGGTCTGTTTTTTGCTGCAGTAGCTGCATGTTTTGTTCCAGGACTCACCCCACCCTGCTGGTTTTGCAGCGAAGAAGCAGCCGTACACTGATGATTTGTCGTCTCTCTCTTCCTGTAAGCATCTTTCCAATATTAGACTGACAGCAGTGTTTGTTTCAGGACACACCCCGTCCTGCTAAGTGGGCACCCGGCTTAGTCTTTGTGACAGTGTAGCACACTGCGGAAGAACCTGAGAGGCTGGAAGAGAAAGGGTAGGCATCAGGTGCCAGAGCCAAGTGGTGTCGGTTCATTGAGAACTACCAGCCGATATCCACAAAGGATGTCAGTACTTGTAGTACATTCATTCACAAAACTCTCTAACCCCCGGTTCACATCTATGTGGCCGTGCGGGCCGCATTTTGCACGGGCACGAGAGCCCATTCGTTTGAATGGACTCCCGTGCCCATGACACGCAGGGAAGATGTCCCTGTACTTCTTTGGAAAACGCAGCCTGCACGGGAACCTCGGTTCCCAGTACAGTTGCGTTTTCCAGTGCGGGCGGCGTGCCATTAGAACGGCACCCGGCCGCGTGTCCGCAATTCTCTGTGTGGGTCGTGCGGCTGCATGAATTTTCGTGCAGATCCGCAGCGACACCACCCGCACAGATGTGAACCGAGGGTAAATGGCGTGCTGATTTCAAAAACTGACAGCTACTACTTGGAACTTCTCCCTGTACTGCGGTCACGGGGAAGCGGGAGATCGGGAGGTGGCTGCAGCACTGGGAACAAGTTACATGTTCCACCAATAAAAACAGGCGGAACATGAAATCTGTTCCCAAAGGCGGACTTACCCTTTAATTGATGCTTTTATTATATCTGCCTGAAGCTGAATGTTAACTCACAAAACCGGGCAGCTTGTTTCTTTCATTTATTGCTGTGAATTTCAAAAGGAGGGGGTTTATCCAGTAGGTTTCCAAAGCTGAAAAAAAAGCTCTATTTTCCATGTGGATAATCTCTGCACACTTCCAGGTGCCAAATCACTGCAAATGTATTGGAGGCCTTCTGTGCTCATGCTGAATTCGTTAATGCTTTCTCGCCTTTTCTTGTATTTTGTCACCTTCCTCCAGCTTTGGAACTGAACATTTGTGCAATACATCTGCCTGTTGGTGGCTTTTCCATCCTTTCATTGTTTGACCTTCATCACTTCTTCCTGCAAAGTGCAATGTATGTAGAACAAGGCGTTAATAAAGCTAAAGTTACACAAAAGGTGTAAAAATGTTCCATTTAGAGATTTTTGTGGAAAAAGTAGAAAAAAAAATCTCCAGCTTGGGCCACATCATATGAGAAAAAACTGAACTACAAATGCAGTAGAGCCTTTCAACACAGATTTTGCAGCATGACCATATGCGATTTTAAATGTTCCTTGTATGAATAAGGCTGTCCTGCTCCACTGATCACTTTGAGGACACCTTTTCCCATTAGGAAGTACTGGTGCCAGAACGCAGCACCCCTTACTGTATATAGCTAATGCTACAACAGTATATTAAGCCCTTCCAGCCTAAGGGTAAAACAGATGTTAATGCCTAAGCACAATTTTTCAACTTTGACATGTGTTAGTAAAACCGTACATATCATCACAACTACTTT